>NC_025997.2:131846341-132146341 GCF_000442705.2 Elaeis guineensis | reverse complement strand
AATGTGGTGCGAGATGCATTGAGTAAACCGGTGCAGGAAGATGCCATGCATTGTGATTTGTGAATTGAAGCTCACGATAAGTCAGTCTTCAGAGATGGAACCATGGGTTTGTGGGGAACATTTTTAGGAGAATGGAAGAAGACGAAGCCTCCACTCTTGATCTGCAACTAAAGGAAGAGAGACAAGGTGGCCTATCCAATGGAGATATGTCAGCACTTTAGTTGAACCTATCCAATCATCACACACTAGCACGTCAACAAGTGATCTTTTGGAGGCAAAAATCAAGGGCCATCTGGATACAAGGGGAACCATTAGTCCGGCCACCATTGTCTAAAGACATGGGAACGTTATCAGCCTCTTGAAGGACAGCAGTGGGATCGTGACCAACGATACACAAGCCATCAAGAGGGAGGTCTTCCACTTTTTCATACTGGGATGGACCGAGAATGTTGGGGGTGTCGACCTACCCTTCCCTCTCCCGGTTCAGATGTTACCGGATCACGACAATGCTGCATTAATAGGACAAATAAAGAACTAGGAGATCACACAAGCTATCAAGTCCATCACAAATGACAAGGCACCTGGCCCAGATGGATTCCTTCTAGTCAAAGTATTGGAGGATCATACACAAGGGCATCATTTTGGCAATCAAATAGTTTGTCACCTTGGCCTCTATGCCTAAGGCTTCGAAGGACATCTATGTCTCTCTGAGTCCCAAGAGGCCACATGCATGATTTGTATAAAATCGCCCGATGTACCACTCTGTATAAAATCGCTGTCAAGGTCATGGCAACAGGATGCAGTCAATGTTGCCTTCTATGGTCAACCCAGAGCAAGGCGCTTTAATCAGATGCCGAAGTATCTTGGATGATATCCTCATTGCCGAGGAATTAATGCATGATTTTTGAAAGGTTCCAACTCGGCAATGTCTCATAGCAATTGAGCTTGAAAAACAACATACCTATGAACGAGTTCGATAGGATTTTTTGACCCATGCATTGAAGTAGCTAGCATTCCACGAGAAGTGGATCACGTCGATTCATGGGTGCATCCAATCACCATCTTTTGCTATGCTGACCAACGGTACCCCCCATAAACTTCTTTTGCTCGATTACTGGCTTTCATCAAAGGTTGTCCACTCACTCCCCATCTTTTCAATTGGTGTGTTGATTAGAGCTGTTCATCCCATTTTAACCAATCCAATCCGCATCGATCCAAAAATTAAATAATAGAAAAATAAAACCTGAAAATTAATCCGAATAAGAGAGAAATCGAATCGAAATCGAACCGATGATTTCGGTTCGGTTCAATTTGATTATTCGATTTTTTTAATATTTTTTTTATTTTCAATTATCTATTTTTAATACAACATATTCAAATAATTATTGTGGATTCATTGTTAGTTTGTTATATTACATTTAATTAAATTCAAGATCTATTGAATTTGTTGATTGATAATTTCTTACATTAAAAATCAACAATTGATAAATAATGACACATTGATAATTGATAAATGATAAATCAATAATAAACAAAATATAACACATCAAAAATCATATCATTTATAATACAAATAAGTAATCAAGCATCACAGCAAATTATAATAACAGATCAAATCTAAATATCCAATTATTTATCCATATAACTAATAAGTTCTCAACATAGTAAACAATATAAATTTAAAATATGATTTCAATTTTCTGTTCAATTTTTGAATTTTTTGATTTTTAACCGAACTGAATCGAAAATCGAAATTTTTAAAAATAAAAATCGAACTATATTTGATTCGATTTTTCAGTCCGATTCAGACCGATATTCGACCTAAAATCGAATTATGAATAGCCCTAATGCTGATGTCATGTTTAGAGTTTAGAGGATGGTAACTAAGAACCACTCTTTGGCAGCCTACCAACCCACCACAAGATCTCCAGCAATCTCAATTATTTTTTGCTGGTAATTGTCTCCTCTTTGCTTGTGCCACGAGAAAGAATGCAAGGTCAATTAGGAAGATTGTGGGAGACTACTGTTATGCATCTAGCTAGAGGGTCAACCAACATAAATCATTAGCTCATATCAGTCCCAAGGTGAAGCCCCTATTAAAGAACACAATTTAGGAAACTTTGGGCATATCAGAGCAGAGTGGTGTCTAGACTTATCTTGGCGTTCCTTTGTCAAGAAGAAGATTGACCAAGGCTAAATGCAGGCCATTGGAGCAGATTATCAATGACAAGCTACAAGAATGGAAATCAAAGTCCTTATCAATGATAGGCAAAGTTACATTAATCAAATATGCGCTGAGTGCAATGCCAGTTTATCTTATGGCTAACACTATTATCCCAAAGAGAACTATCTTGAAGTGTTGGAGCAAATGTCTAGGAAGTTCTTGTGGGCGACCACAAGTGATGTGAAGAGGATGCATTTATTATCATGAGACGAGGTATGTTAGCTTATACAGGAAGGTGGTATGGGGATGCAATCATTGAAAATAAGGAAAAGCTCTAATGGCTCGATATGTATCTAGATTCTTACAAGAACCCGAAAATTTGTGGTGCTCTCTTATGAGGTCCACATATGGCAATTGGGCAATGTGCTCCAATGCACTTGCACACTGGAGCAACTCCTCCGTCTGGAAGGCCTTGTGTAGCCATGCCTCGACAACTATATAATGTCAGGTGGGTTGTTGGAGATGGTAGATCAATTATGTGATGCATGATCTATGGTTGTCCTTTGTGCCCTTGTCCTACTGGCCTCCTACCATAAACCATGAGTTGTTGGACTCCTACTACCCAGAGAGAAAAGATGGAGGTCTATCCGAAGGCTGTCGAGCAACTTTAACACTGGAACGAGCGATTTGTACAAGCTGTACCGGAGCTACTTTGCGTTGCGGCAGGCCATCACTTGCGTGTGGATGGTAAGTGTCCATCCTAGAGTAGCTTTGTTAATTTCGAAAGTAGCCTAGAACAGGATCTTGTGCTGTGGCATTTTGGCTACTAATATTCCACCAGACTATGATTGTTGCCCAGGAACAATCGAGACTGTGGCCCATGCACTTTTCTAGTGCTTGAGGATGAGGTAGGCGCAGAGGCTAGCTCACACCTTCAGTGTACTTATCATGTCGCCCTCCCCAGTGGATGCCTTCTTGGACTTTCCAAAGAAGAGTGGTCACAGAGTCATTGGCAACGAGCGGGGGTAACTATTGCATACCATGTGTGGGTGGAAAGGAATAGCCGGGTGTTCAAGAATAGAAGCCACTGTCCAAAGCCACATTTTTAAAAGCAACGATGCAGGCAACTAAGGTATTGATTGTTATCTCTATCAGAAAGTGTTTGACAGCTAGAGATACTTGGGACTGTTTTGAAGCATATATTGCATCCTCTTGAATTGCATCCTCTTGAATGGCCTTCATCTGCTGGGAGCCCGCCCGCCCTAGTAACCTCAAAATCAACTTCAACATGGTGTGAAAGATGGAGGGGCAAGAGATGGAGAAAGATTTGTCATTAGGGGGGCCCAAACTCCGACTTTGTTGCCGCAGGTGGGGCATGAGAGACATTGATTTAGCCCACATCAGTGCTTCAAGTTAACCATGTTATCCTAGAGAACGATTTGGTGACCACGATTGGCACAATAGTGAAACAACCCCATAACAGTACGGGCCTCCCATTAGTCTCGGACAATTGGAGAATGATGAGGAGCTGCCTTCCGAGTGATCCACATTCATCACGGGCTGAATAATGTGGCTGACTGGGTGGCATCTTATGGTTGAACACTCAAGAAATATTAGATGGTAGAGCTTCGATGCCCTTCCCATTCACTTCATAAATATTTTGTTTTTTGATTTTTCTAAATATACCTATACTGTAGCCAAATGACTCAAGATATGCCATCACTTCGTATCAATACCATCTTATCATTTCGTACCAATACTATTTAATTATTGTATCGGTACTGGCCCTTTCAGCATATCAAATATCAATACACCCCTCGTACCATATATCGGTACCAAATTAGTATAATATTATATGTCTCGCACCGTAAGATATGGCAAACCTTGGAACATCTCATCTGGTTCAACCAAAAAAAAACATCAAAATGGATTCAAAAGTAGAACTAATCTATACGAAACCTGGTCATGAATTCTTCCACATAACTATGAACAGCAATAGTCAAGCTGCGGCTCCGGATAATGCCTTCTGTCCTAAAGCACAAGATTTAGTCATGCTTGATATTTATCAATTCTCGCAATCGAATTGACTAACTTCTTAAGAAGTAATCTGTTGGTGCAAAAATCCACCTGCGTCGGAGAAGCTGGAGTCGAGAGAGTCGCGGTCGCCGCCGGGACCTGCAAAGGAAGTCTAAACCGGAGGTGGGGTTGCTCCGGCAAGACCCTCCGACGCTCAAGTCAGTTCTCTGCCTCAACAAGAATGGAGTGCTCGAACGAAAATTTTAGCAGAATTTCTAGGTAAAAATGAGAGCTTAGAGAATAATGTATCTGGGATCCCCCTTTTATAAGCGGAGGGGGCAACAGACTAATAGCGATGTCTGTAACCGTCCAGCAATGGACCGCCCAGAGTCAGGAGGAGTTTGTTGCGAAGAGTAGTGGAGCGGAATCATGGCTATCACCGGGACATGCCACGTGGAGTCTGTCATGGGGAGTGGGACGGCGTCCGTTGTCGCGACTTGCCAGAGGATGGAAGAATCGCGCGGTATCCGTCGCAAGAAGTGGAGCAAGATCGTGGGCATCATAGCGGTTGGCCAGAGAATAATGGAGCCGTGCGGAATCCGTCGCAGGAAGTGGAGCAGAGTCGTGGCCGTTACTGCGGCCACGCCAGAGAATGCAGGCCTGTCGGCTGAAGCTCGGCTGGAGTGTCTGGCGGAGAGAGGTGGTTAGCTACCCGTTTGAGAGGAGCCCGGAGTCCGGCTCCCGTAGGAGTTCGGACGAAGTCTTCCTTCAGTTGAAGTCGGGGACGAGGTCCGGCTCCCACGGGAGTCCGGACGGAGTCTTCCCGCAGCTGGAGTCGAAGACGAGATCCGGCTCCCGTAGGGGTCCGGGCTGAGTCTTCCTGCAATTGGAGTTGTGGGTGAAGTCCGGCTCCTGTAGGAGTCCGGACGTAGTTTACCTGTAAGTGAAGTCGTAGGCGGAGCCCGGCTCCCGTAGGAGTCCGGGCGAAGTCCGCCTGCAGCCGGAGTTGGGAATGAGGTCCGGCTCCCGTAGAAGTCCGGACGAAACCTTCCCGCAGCTGGAGCTGGAGACGAGGTTTGGCTCCCGTAGGAGCCCGGGCGAAGTCCACCTACAATCAAAATCAGGGGTGAAGTCCGGCTCCCTTAGGAGTCCGGACGAAGTTTACCAGCAGCCGGGGTTGAGGACGGAGCCCGGCTCCCGTAGGAGTTCGGACGAAACCTTCCCACAGCTGGGGTCGGGGATGAGATCCGGCTCCCGTAGAAGTCCACCTGCAATCAAAATCAAGGGTGAAGTCCGGCTCCCTTAGGAGTCCGGACGAAGTTTACCAGCAGCTGGGGTTGAGGACGGAGCCCGGCTCCCGTAGGAGTCCGGGCGAAACCTTCCCGCAGCTGGGGTCGGGGACGAGATCCAGCTCCCGTAGGAGTCCGGACTGAGTCTTCCTGCAGTTGGAGTTGTGGGTGAAGTCCGGCTCTCGTAGGAGTCCGGACGTAGTTTACCTGTAAGTGAAGTCGTGGGCGGAGCCCGGCTCCCGTAGGAGTCCGGGCGAAGTCCGCCTACAGCCGGAGTTGGGAACGAGGTCCGGCTCCCGTAGGAGTCCGGGCGAAACCTTCCCGCAGCTGGAGCTGAAGACGAGGTCCGACTCCCGTAGGAGCCCGAGCATAGTCCACCTGCAATCAAAATCAGGGGTGAAGTCCGGCTCCCTTAGGAGTCCGGACGAAGTTTACCAGCAGCCGGGGTTGAGGACGGAGCCCGGCTCCCATAGGAGTCCGGGCGAAACCTTCTCACAGCTGGGGTCGGGGACGAGATCTGGCTCCCGTAGGAGTCCACCTGCAATCAAAATCAGGGGTGAAGTCCGGCTCCCTTAGGAGTTCGGACGAAATTTACCAGCAGCCGGGGTTGAGGACGGAGCCCGGCTCCCGTAGGAGTCCGGGCGAAACCTTCCCGCAGCTGGGGTCGGGGATGAGATCCGGCTCCCGTAGGAGTCCGGGCTGAGTCTTCCTGCAGTTGGAGTTATGGGTGAAGTCCGACTCCCGTAGGAGTCCGGACGTAGTTTACCTATAAGTGAAGTCGTGGGCGGAGCCCGGCTCCCGTAGAAGTCCGGATGAAGTCCACCTGCAGCCAGAGTTGGGAACGAGGTCCGGCTCCCGTAGGAGTCCGGACGAAAACTGATAGTTGTAGGAATCTACCGTCGGAGAAGTTCAACCGTTGACGGAGTCCGGTGTAGTTCGGATTGGAGTTGAACCTGGCTGGAAAGAGTCTGGAAGGGATTCGGGGAACGGCTGATAGTCGTAGAAAGTCGACTGGCGGCGGAGCTCAGTGAGCACTTGGGGCGGCTTAATAGATGACTGGGGGAACTCATGTTGAAGGAGCTCGGATGGTGCAGTGGGAGTTCGTCCGTCGGGAGAATTCAGTCAGCACCGTGAAAATCCGGCTGTTGGAGAAATCCGGAGAGATACCATCTGCGATCGAAAGTCGGAGAAGTCCTGAGAGGATCAATCCTGTCAAGAACTTCGACTGAGGATATTTTATACCCAACATAATCTAAACTTTCTAATTAACCAAAGATACATGTGACCATCTTAAGATGGCAAGCATCAACTTGTGATAGATAGATAACTCTAAGAGCCTCTACACAGTCCGTAATGAGCTGTGATACTAAAACATGATTCTTATGAAACATAAAGATATCATTTTGATTTCAACTTACATCTATTAAGCCATTTGACGTGATTAGGTTGACGGCTTCAACTGATGATTTCATTAGCTAGAACTCTTAGCATCAACAGCAAAGGAGGTCTTTTGGTGCCAGCAAGACGTAGAATAGTATGAGTGTACTTTGAGTAATCATCCCATGATATGAGCAGAATAGACTTCTTTTTGAAACAAAATTTTTTTGAAACAAAATTTGATTGGCAGATCCATTTCTATTCTTTAGTCCCCATTGAACATGAATTGCAAAAGTTGAAATGCCACACCAGTACATCCCCCCTATCAACAAAAATCAAACAAAATTTTTCTTCATAAAAAAAATTAAAAAAAATTACAGAAACATCCTTTCAACTTTAGCTCAATTTCACTTACACCCTCTATACTTTAAAAGTGTTAAACTGATCCTTCTATTTATCAATATATTTCAATATGATTCAATCATTCACTTACCGATAAACGATATTATCTTTTTTCCTCAATGAACAGAAATACCCCTTGCTCATGCGTGGACTTGGAGGAGAGAGCCTCTGTAAAAGGAGATGACTTATAGACAACTTGAAGAAGAAGGAGGAAGAGAGAAGAAGATCAATTGAAAAGCAGAGAGGAAGAAAGAGATAGAAAAAAATGAGAAGACGAGGGAGGAAAAAGATGAGGGGGCTGTGTGGAGAGAGATGGCTTATGCATGGCTTGAAGGAAGAAAAAAAGAGGAAATGATCAATCCAAGAGGAAAAAGTAGGAAGAAAGGAGGATGAGGAGGTGGTGGAGGAATGGACGGAGGAAGCTCTTATGGAGAAGAAATGGGTGAGGAGGAAAAGGAGGAAGGAAGAGGAAAGAAGGATGCCACCGATGGAGGAAGAGGAGATCAATCGGAGAGGAGGAAGGGAGAAGGGAGGAGTAAGGGGAAGCAATGGAAGAATGGGTGAAAATGAAGAAAGCTGCCATGGAGAAGGAAAAATAGGTGAGAAAGAGGAGGAAGGAGGAGGGAGGAGAGATGCTAGCAACAGAGAAAAAAGGGGTCAATCGGAGAGGAGAAAGAAGAAGAAGGAGAGATGGTGAAGGAATGAGCCGAGATGGAGGAAGTCACCATGAAGGAGAAATAGATTAGGAGAAAGAGAGGAAGCAAGAAGAGAGAGAAAGAAAAAGGATCGCCAGCAATGGAGGAGGAGGGAATCAATCAGAGAGGAGGGAAGAGGAAGGAAAGAGATGGATATAAAGATATTTTTATCATTTTATAAAATAATGATATCATGCAATTATGACATAACACCACTTCATTAATAGAGATAAACGACTGAACCGCGTTGAAACATATCGATAAATAGAAAGATTAGTTTGATACTTTTTAAAGTATAAAAATATAAATAAAATTAAAATAAATTGAAGGAATGTTTCTATAAATTTTTTTAAAAATTAATAATGCCATCAGAATCTTTAGAAGAACTAACAAGAAAATATGATAAAACATTGGTCCACTGCTACCTTCAATTCAAGAACATCTTTAGAAGAACTAACAAGAAAATATAATAAAACATTGGTCCACTGCTACCTTCAATTCAAGATCAATTTTTTCATTTTCTATGCAAGACCCATGGGGTTTGTCAGTGATTCTCTCTGTCATAAATTAGCATGTACTACCTACAACTAGTTGGTCTTTTCCTGCAAACTTTTTATTGAATAGGTGCACTTCCTAGTCCACAAAGAAGTCAGATATGATAATCTACCAATATGTGAGCTGCTTTACCTTTGTGATGGAAACTATACTCAGCTTTGCATGTGCACTTCCTTTATTCAATCTGTGCCCAAGATGCAAAATAATTTGAGTTTCGCATGCATACTCCTACCTCCAACAAGATAAACAGCATGATTTAAAAAGAAAAAAAAAAAGGAATTATCTTATCAACTTGTCACTAAATTTTCAAAAGCTTCATATAAGAGTCTGTCTATAAAGAAAATATACATATTATGGCCAAATCTGACCCAAACTAAATAAAACTTTTAAAATATCTAGCAAGACCTATAAGGTCCATCCATAGCCCTTGCTTTGTCAAAACTGAACATATTAACCCCTTATACATGGAAGTCTATCTTCAAGGCTTCATCTAGTAGGCGCACCTATGAATCAGCAACTAATGCCAAAAAATGTCAACAATAACATAGAATGACCTGCTGAAGGCTCGTTTAAAGGCCAACTTATTGGTAGCTTGCCTTCATATGAATCCAGAAACCTTAAGGCAAGCAAATTTCAGGACAATCTGCCTCTGCACAACCAATTGAAAATTGTAGGGCAGCAAACAAAGAAATAAAACTTCAAAAAGAATTCTATGTCACACAGATATAAAGAGACAGAAGTGGAGGAGAGAGGGTCTAAGGCCACCACCACGACCATCAACAACAAGAATAACTACAAAAAGCCGGTAAAGCAATGTTGCCTTGAAAAGCCCATTTTCCCACAAAATGACCCACCCAGTAACGAAACAATAATATGATCTGCAAGTTTCTTCCTCTTGCACAGTCCCTACTTGAAGTGTGCACAAGAATTTGAGTGCAACACACATTTTTTACTCTCTAAAAACAAAAAGTGAAAAAGAAAAGAAAAAGAAACAGCACCATTCTTTGCAGAAGAAAAATGGTCAAGACACAAACCTACCAACTTACCAATAACTCTTCAGGAGTTCTATATAAGTTTCACATGGCTAGAGTCAAAGCCCGGTCTCATCCACTTCCAAGTAAATATAAAGGTTAAAACTTATTTGGCACGACAAACAAGTTTATTTGCAATTCATTTTCTTGTCACAGTTCCGTAATTTTACACCCTGTACCGTTTAATATCTTTTAAGCTTCACCCATCAGGGGTGCATTTTGACCTACAAAGAATGTGAACCATTATATAGATTGTTCAATTGAAAAAGACTATCTCCTTAAGTTAATCATGAAAAAAAAAACTCCTAAAAGCCCGCCTACATGTGGAAATCAACAACCTTAGCGTAAGACAGCCAAACTCCTTGCAGCTGTGGTTCAAAGACTTGGTTTCAGTTAGAAAGTTTCTACCCTTTCGACCATTTGATTCAGTTTTCTTGGTCCTCACCTAAAGTACTGCAATAAAAGAATTACTACAGTACAAAAAAAAGTTATTTAAAAAAATAAAAACACCAAAATAACTTGCACATATAACAAAATAATAAGGGAACATAGACAAAGTTAAATGTAAAGAAATTTTAGACATTATACATCTATTCTTTATAAGATTATAAGATAAACCATAAGCCTTCAAAAGCCCTGAGAAATATTAGGATTAGTTGCATAGATGTGGAATTTATTACAAAAGAATGCTATGGGAAAATAGACAAAGGTAAGTGTAAAGAAATTTTAGATATTATACATCTATTCATTATAAGATTATAAGATACACCATAAGCCTTCAAAAGCCCTGAAAAAATATTAGGATTAATTACATAGATGAGGAATTTATTGCAAAGAATGCTCTTAACTAAGTTAAAACCTCATGGTATCAGAGTCTGGGAGGGAAAAGTAGTGTAGGATAGGTCTCGATCAGACACTCAGGCTTGGTCCGAGGAGCAGTAGATGTGTTTTTGATAAGAACCTTTAGTTTAGTCCGAGTAGCACAGTGGTCGTATCGGGTAGAACCTAAGCTTAGTCTGAGGAGCATAGGAATCGTATCGGGTAGTGGCTCTATCGTTGGGGGTACCTCCGGGTATTAGATTACCGCAAGGACATGTCGAGCCGATCATAGGCCGTGAGGAAAAGCTGCTTCCAAGCAGAAGACTAGCAGTCCCCAAAAAACCCTTCCTTGTCTCCCTTGGTAAGATAACTATCTCGAATGCTCCTGTGTTAAGTCTCCTAAAGTAGGTTTCTATCTCAGATCTTGCTGTGTTAAGTCTCCTAAGGAAAGATCCTCTTATCAAGATCATCTCCTGTTAGGTCTCCTAAGATGAGTTTCTTATTAAGATCTTCTTCTACTAGTTCTTCATCTCATGGTAAAGGTACCGAGGCAGATAAGGCTCTAATCGAGCTTTCTGATAAACAGTTGGATCAATGGATAATCCCAAAAGTTCCTAGGAGTTCTGTCCACAAATCCACAAATTAGTTACTACCAGACAATAGGATCAAAACAATAGAATTCACTGTCCCAATAGAGAAAGGACATGATTAATCCCAATCTTAACACAAAAAATTGTCAAAACTGCCCAAAAATTCAAATTTGAATTTATTCATATAGGTCTAGTCCAAGTCGCAGTAAAACCCTTAATTAGAAAACGACTAAACAACGCTATCTTTTTATGTTTAAAAGATGGTAGATTTATTGATTTTCAAGATGCCCTCTTAGATATGGTTGAGCCTAGTTTATTTGATGGACCAATTTATTTCAATTGTAATGCAGATCTTACTATCAAAACTAAAAACAAAAACATCCTTAGAAGTCTAGAATTAGAAATCAAATTAGACGGATTTAATATGTTACCTAGATCATGCCCAGCTGCGGCCATGATTAGAGTATATTATAAAATCTTAAACATCTTAGAATATATAGGAGTTGTAAACAAAAGAACTTTAGGATCAACAGACTACTTCCAAATAGACCCAAAGAAATGTGTTCGTCCCAAGAACTTTAGTCTGGGATCAAATCAAATTATCTAATGACTGGCTACTAAAGAAAGCAGTACCAGCCATCAGAAAAGAATAGAGCAAATTAAATACAATCATTATAAATTCTGAAGGAGATGTTTCTATCAGATTTCAAAGAGGAATCCAAAGAAGTTCAAGCTATAGGCTAGAACCTGCACAAGTCCAAATAAACCCTTCAAGACATAATTGTTCTAGCTCCTCACCCTCAAAATTAAGCAAAACTTCAAACCAAAAATTCTCCGACCTAAGTATAAGGAACTCCAATCTCCACCCGTCTCTCCTACCTATTCCCAAATAACTGATAGAAAAGATCCAGAATTATATGTAATTAGTTCTAAATTCAAAATAGATAAATCAATCTAGAAAAAGATTTTTATTCACAAAAAAATCTTGAAAAAAAATGTAAGCTTTTCATAACTCATTCTAAAGAACAAAGAGACAAATTACAAACATAATATAACGCCTTTTTAAAAATGACAAGGATACAAATACCATTTTTTAAATGGTATGAGCTAATAAAAGAACCTAAAAAAATACTTCAAAAGATGTTAATATGATCCTAAGAAATGGTAAAGATATCAGAGGAACCAAAGCCCCAGAACCATCTAACCCAAAGATCATAGTTTTTTGGCAAGATGGGAAAGGAAGAGTCATAGAAAAAATCCTGCTCTACAAGAAATCAAAATACCAGTTAAAGAAACTCAAATAACAGCCTCCCCATTTAAAATCAAAACTGATCCTCCAGAAACATCAAATGATACAGATATAAAAAATATCATAGAACAAAATAATTTTACAAATCAAAACCTCAAAACTATAAGCGACCAATTAATTAAAGTAGAAGAAGTGATCAAAGAAGAAAAATTTGAAATTCAAAACAAAACTTCTTTACCCATTTTTAAGCCCTTTGAGATAGACAAAAAATGATCAAAAGAATTAAATACTGATATAATGAAAAAAATAAATAAAAAATTACAAGTAGTAGAAGGCCTTCAAAGAGTAGAAGATACCTCAGAACAGTCTATTAGGCCAAGATCAGTAGCCACTTTGACCCAATATATTTCAGAATCCTCAGATACTGAAACCCAAAGTGAAGAAGAAAATCAAATAAATAAAATCACAAATTGAAATGAACATCCTAGAAAAGCATACTACCCACGACCTACCCTTCCAGACTTAGTCCTAGAAGAAAGAGACCAAATAATCCAAAATCAATATTCGGCCAATACCATTTATGAATGGAATATAGATGGAATAATCGAATATGGTATCCAAAATATACTCCAAGAAATGACCATGGTATTCAATGCCTATAAAACAAAAGATACACCTGACCATGCCAATGTCCAAAACTTGGTAACAGATTTCACTGACCAATTAAAGGGTTGGTAGGATCACTACTTAGATGAAGTACAGAAAACTGCAGATGGAACAATCCTCAAAGATGAAGGAACAAACATATAAGATACCGTTCCAACTCTTTATCTTTGCAATTGCCAAACATTTTCTAGATGACCCATCAAAACTAAGAGATAGAACTACAGAAATCTTATCAAATTTAAGATATAAAAAATTATAAAATTTTAGATGGTACAAAGATATTTTTCTAACAAAAATAATGACCAGAGAAGATTGTAATCAGCCCTTTTGGAAAGACAAATTTATTACTGGACTTCCTTCAGTATTCTTTGAGAAAATTAGGACTAAAATTAAAAACCAAACTAATGGCAGGATTCCTTATAACAAACTAACATATGGAGACCTTATCAACATCATTACTATGCAATGATTTAAAATTTAAACAATAACTTAAAAAGGAACAATTAACGACCAAAAAAGAATTAGAAAACTTCTGTGAGCAATTTGATCTTCAACCACTCAAAAATCATAAATGTAAAAAATCCAAAAAATTTTGTAAGAATTGCTACAAAAAAAAACTCAAATCTTTAAAGAAAAACCTAAGCCCCTCTTCAAAAATAAAAGGAGTAGACCACCTCAACCCAAAACAACCCAAACTAGCTGGTCCAAAATCAAATTATCACCACCTATTTGTTACAAATGTAGTAAAGTAGGACATTTTAGTCGAGATTGTAAGATTAAAGAAAAAATTAATAATTTAGAGATAGATGAATCAAATCTTTTAAAATCAATAAAAATCTAACTAAAAATCTTACTTCTAGATTCAGATTCAGAATCTGAGAACTCTCAAGATTTCGAAGATGATATTGAATCCTCAAAATTTGATCAAGAAAAAAGAAAGAAAATCTGTGTAACTACAAAAGAACAATATTTTCTACTAGACTTCATTGATAAAATAAAAAATTCTGAACAAAAAAGAGAATATTTATCTAAACTTAAAAAAACTATATCAGGTGAAACTTCCAAAGATATAAAAACAACCTATAATCTAAATAATATTTTAAAAAGATTTGAATCAAAGGAAAAGAAAAATTTAACTATCCAAGATCTCCAAATAAAAATCAATCTTTTAAAAATAGAAATTGAATAAATAAAAGAACAAATTGGATCACTAAATAACCAAGAACCCATAAATAATTAAGAGTCCATAGATACTATAAATCAAATAACTATATAAAAATGGTGCATTAAAATAACTTTAGCCATAGGAGAAAAATTCAAATTCAATACAATAGCCCTAATAAACTCTGGAGCTGATTCAAATTGTATCCAAGAAAAATTAATACCAACAAAATACATTAAAAAAATAAATGAAAATCTAAGCACTGCTGGTGGTTCAAAACTTAAAATTAAATATCAGTTAACAAATGCAAAAGTTTGCAACAATAATGTGGACATCAATACTTCATTTATCTTAGTAAAAGACTTAAATCAATCAGTAATTCTAAGAATCCCTTTTCTCAATCTAATTAAACCTTTTTACGTAGATGAAGAAAAAATTACGACAAAATTCTTAGAACAATACTTGCATTTTCAATTCATTAATTTTCTTTACTAAGATTTTCAATCCTATTAAAATATTAGTTATTATTTTCAAATTTTCACTCACTACATAAATTTGATACAAAAGATTTCGATTAATCTAATTTCGATTCTTACAAAAGACTTTCTCTACCCTTTTACCTCTTGTATTCTCAAACACCAAACAAACCTTCTAAAAAGAAAGAAGAGGGATAGAAAACAAATTTCATCTGAGAGTTATCCAAATCCATCCATAAAATCTGAACCGCCTCTGCCAAAAGAAAATACAACGGCCAGTTACTATCAATCAACAAAAGGAAAAGGACCATCTTTCAGAAAATCAGCAACCACCATTAAAAGAAAAGAGACAATGATGTTATTCCTCACTAATCAACCAAAAAAAAAAACAAGATTTTATTCAGATATCAACAAGCAGCAGTAACCGACTACTGTCAGAAAGCAGTAATTTGACTTCCCATCAATCATTCAAAAGGCAAAAAACAAGATAAGACTCCATTAAAATTGCCTCCTCCAAGCTTTCAATCAAAGTAACCGATGAAAGATTCCAAAATCAATATCGCCTATAAGTACAGGTATAAAATTTCTATCACTCTTCACTCCCCTTCTATCCTCTTCAAAACAAATGCCTTCCCAAAGAAATCATCGACAACACCATCGTCATCATCAACAACTTCCACCTCAACGACAACGCCATCGATGCCACCATCAAGGCCATCGTTGCCATCAACGCCACCATCAAGGCCACCGTCACCACTCTTCAAGACCAATCCAAATCATGCTTGACATCAGAATGACAGGTCCACAATAAAATCATCATATAGAGCAAACAATTTACATCTTTTCATCGTCAAGCAATACTTTGACACCAACAACAAGGCAACAACCAGAACCAACAGAGCAACCCCCAGAAGCAGAAAATCTTCATCAAAGAAATTCACCTGGAGATCAAACTTCAGCAACCTCATCACCAATTCCTTTAGCTCTCGTTGGATTCGAAGCCATCTACAGACGCAGATCAGTAGGATGTAGAAGATCAACACCACCACAACAATCAAATCAAAATCAAATTACGGCATCCAGTTCAAATTCATCATCCAGCGATTCTACAAATAATTCAAGTCTAAAAACACCAGTATCCAAATAACAGCATATTTGGACTGATACAAACTACTCACCACCATTAAGTGACATCCGCAAACAAATACTCCAAAAGAAAAAAGAGATCAAGTATGAAGATAAATTTAGTTACTTTTCTTGAAAAACAAAACTATCTTCATCAACAAACTTCACCTCTAAGAATGAAGCCTCAAAGTAGCAAACACTTTTCAACAAATTTTGTTTCCAAGTCAGACTCCTTTCAACAAACTTCATCCTCAAGTTACTTCATCCCCAAATTTATCAAGGACGAAACCTCAAAAGCATGACCCCAGACTCCAAACCAGATGAAGTCCGCCAAGCCTTCTATAAGAAGACCTCCAGAGCCAGCATTGAAGAACAAGTCTTAATCTTGGTAAGTCTTGAAAATCTTGATTGAAATCTCCAAGCACAACCAAGCAACAATACAAGCCAGTGAGAGAGAGTTCTACCAAAAACCTCTTCTGTCTTGTAACCCCTTTTATCCTTCAAAAACCTTTTATCTCAAAAATCATCCCAATGTAGTCCATTGTGGAAAAACCCTTTAGAATAGGATTCAAAATAGTATAGATTTCAAAACTTTGTTTCCAATTTGTATCCCAAAAGGCTTCAGCCGGAGAAAATGAAGCAAGCTCCCTGAAGCTATCTTGTATCCCAAATCCTTGTATCCAAAGCTTCTCACCGTGTAAGTTTTCAAACATTTCAAATACAAATCAAGCTTTAGCTTTGTTTCAATGCTGTTTCAATCTTGCTTTAGATTTGTTTAAATTCAAAAAATTATGTTCAAATTTATTTTAGCATCTCTTTGAGAATGCTTCATCTCTCTAAGAATGCTTCGTTTCATTCTGCAAAAGTTACTATTCTTGCAAATGTTACTATGCTTGCGGCAAAATACTATTTCGCAAAAATACTATTTAAATAGTTAAGATCTTGTTAATGTTTTATTTTATTCTTACAAAAATCATTATTTTTCTGACCACTTACTATTTCGCAAAACACTATTCAAAACACTATGTAAATACTATGTAAATATGAACTCTTAATCAGAAACTTCAAAAATAAAAAATTGTAATAAGTAGGTAACCTTTAGTATAGGTTAGCTAATGAAAAATTTTAAAAATAAAAAATTATAATAATTAGTATAGATAGGTAACCTTTAGTATAGGTTAGCTAATATAAAACTAGTAGTTAAAGATGTGAATAAAATAAACAACCAGTAGACAACCTTTGATCTAGGATAGTCATAAATATAGGATTAGGATTAGAATAGATGTAGTGTAAAAATAAATGGTTTAATCGAACTGTGTTCTATGTCTTGTACCTTAAGAGACTTATGGCTGTGAAGATCTTGAACCTAAGCTTAGGTCTAGGAAGGTCTGGATTTTAGATCATAGTTAATCTATAATCTGTTAGCAATATCTTGACGAACTTTGCTGAGATCCGGGAAAAAGACTATGCTGATGCCATGAGGTCAGGATCAGGATCTAGGGGAGCCCCCTAATTAAAGAAGGAATCGTAGTAATCTGTCTTAAGGTAAAAGTTCTGAAACCTATGAACAGGATCTTGCTCACTCTAAGATACCAGAGAGCGAGGTCCGTCAAGATACTGCTAACAGATCACAAGTTAACCATGATCTAAAATCCAGACCATTCAGGACCAAGCTCAAGTTTGAGACCTTCATAGCCATAAGTCTCTTAAGGTACAAAATATAGAACACAGTTCAGTTAAACCATTTATTTTTATACTACATGTATTCTAAACCTAATCCTATACTTGTAACTATCCTAGACCAAAAGATGTCTACCTTATTTACATCTATAACTACTAATTCTACATTAGCAAACCTATACTAAAGGTTCCTTATTTATCCTAATCATTATAATTTTTTATTTTTCACTTTTTAATTTTTTATTTTAAATTGTTTTACATTAACTAACCTATACTAAAGGTTACCTATTTATTATTACAATTTTTTATTTTAAAAGTTTTGATTAAGAGTTCATATTTACATAGTATCTACATAGTGTTTAGAACAGTATTTTGCGAAATAGTAAATGATCGGAAAAATAGTGACTTTTGTAAGAACAAAACAAAATATTAACAAGACCTTAACTATTTGGAAAGAAACATAAATAGTAGTTTTGCAAAATAGTTATTTTGCCGTATGAATAGTAATTTTTACAGAATGAAATGAAGCATTCTCAGAGAGATGCTAAAACAAATTTGAACATAATTTAAACAAGACTAAAATAAGATTGAAGCAGCTTGAAACAACATTGAAACAAAATTAAAGCTTGGTTTGTATTTGAAATATTTGAAGAATATTTAAGGACTTACATGGCCAAAAGCTTTGGATACAAGAATTTGGGATACAAGATAGCTTCAGAGAGCTTGCTTCATTTTCTCCGACTGAAGCCTTTTGAGATACAAGTTTTTTGAAGGATGGAAGGGGTTACAAGACAGAAGAAGTTTTTGGTGGAACTCTCCCTCACTGGTTTGTATTGTTGCTCGATTATACTTGGAGACTTCAACCAAGACTTCCAAGACTTACCAAGACCAAGACTTGTTCTTCAATATTGACTCTTGGGGTCTTCTTATAGAAAGCTTGATGGATTTCAACTGATTTGGAGTTCGGGATCATGCTTTTGGAGCTTCGTCCTTGATAAACTTGAGGATGAAGTAACTTGAGGATGAAGTTTGTTGAAAGGAGTCTGACTTGGAAGCAAAGTTTGTTGAAAAGTATCTGCTACTTTTGAGGCTTCATCCTTAGAGGTGAAGTTTGTTGATGAAGTATTTTTCAAGAAAAATAATTAAATTTATCTTTATACTTGATCTCTTTTTCCTTTTGGAGGATTTGCTTGTGGATGTCACTTGATGGTGGTGAGTAACTTGTATCAGTCCAAATATGCTGGTATTTGGATTCTGGTGTTTTTGGACTTGGATTGTTTGTAGAACTGCTAGATAATGAATTTGAGCTGGATGCCGTAATCTGATTTTGATTTGGTTATTGTTGTGGTTTTGATTGTTGCCTTGCTGTTGGTGTCAAAGTATTGCTTGACGATGAAGAGATGTAAATTGTTTGTTCTATATGATGATTTTGTTGTGGCCCTGTCATTCTGACGTCGAGCATGATTTGGATTGATTTTGGAGAGTGATGATGGTGGCCTTGATGGCAACGATGGCCTTGGTGGTGGCATCGATGGCGTTGTCGTTGAGGTGGAAGATAGAGGAGTGAAGAGTGATAGAAATTTCATACCTGTACTTATAGGTAGCATTGATTTTTGAAATCTTTCATTGGTTGCTTTGATTGAAAGCTTGTCGATGGAGGAGGCAATTTTGATGGAGTCTTATTTTGTTTTTTGCCTTTTGAATGACTGATGGTAAGTCAAACCACTATTTCTTGGCAGTAGTCAGTTACTGCTACCTATTGATATCTTAATGGAATCTTATTTCTTCTTTTTCGTTGATTGATGGGAAATCACATCATTGTCTCTTTTTTTTTTATGGTGATTGCTGATTTTCTGAAAGATGGTCTTTTTACTTTTGTTGAATGATTGTAACTGACCGTTGTATTATTTTTTTTTGATAGAGGCGGTTCAAATTTTGTGAATGGGTCTGCATAACTCTCAGATAAAATTTATTTTCTATTCCTCTTCTTTCTTTTTAGAAGGTTTGTTTGGTGTTTAGGAATACAAGAAGTAAAAGGATAGAGAAAGAATCAATCGAAATCAAATGTGTAGTGAGTGAGAATTTGGAAATAATAACTAATACTTTAGTAGGATTGAGAATCTTAGTAAAAAAAATTAATGAATTGGTAATGCAAGTCTTGTCCTAAGAATTTTACAGTAATCTCTTCTTCATCTACATAAAATGGTTTAATTAAATTGAGAAAAGAGGTTTCTAGAATTACTAATTGGTTTAAATCTTTTACTACAATAAATGAAGTATTGATGTCAACATTGTTATTGCAAATTTTTGCATTTGTTAACTGATATTTAATTTTAAATTTTGAATCACTAGCAGTGCTTAGATTTTCGTTTATTTTTTCAAAGCATTTTGTTGGCATTAATTTTTCTAGGATACAATTTGAATCGGCTCCAGAGTCTATTAGGGCTATTGTATTGAATTTGAATTCTTCTCCTATGACTAGAGTTATTTTAATGCACCATTTTTGTATAGTTATTTGATTTATAGTATCTATGGGTCCTTGATTATTTATAGGTTCTTGGTCATTTAGTAATCCAATTTGTTCTTTTGTTTGTTCAATTTATGTTTTTAGAAGATTGATTTCTATTTGGAGATCTTGAATAGTTAAATTTTTCTTTTCCTTTGATTCAAAAATATTATTTAGATTATAGGTTATTTTTATATCTTTTATGGAAGTCTCACCTGATATAGTTTTTAAGTTTAGATAAATATTCTTTTTATGTTCAGGGTTTTCTATTTTATCAATAAAGTCTAGTAATAAATATTGTTCTTTTGTAATTATATAGATTTTCTTTTTATTCTCTTGATTAGATTCTGATGATTCAATATCATCTTCAGGATTTTGAGAGTTCTCAGATTCTGAATCTGATTCTAGAAGTAAGATTTTTAGTTAAATTTTTATTGATTTTAAAAGATTTGATTCATCTATCTCTAAGTTATTAATTTTTTTCTTTGATCTTGCAATCTCGACTAAAATATCCTACTTTACCACATTTGTAGCAAATAGGTGGTGATGATTTGATTCTGGACCAGCTAGTTTGGGTTGTCCTGGGTTTAAATTGAGATGGTTTACTCTTTTTATCTTTCAAGAGTGGCCTAGATCTTTCCTTAAAGATTTGAGTTTTTTCTTTGTAGCAATTTTTACAAAATTTCTTGAATTTTTTAGGTTTCTAATCTTTGAGTGGTTGAAGGTGAAGTTTCTTAACTCTTTTTTGGACTTTAACTGTTCCTTTTTAAGTTATTGTTTAAGTTTTAGATTATTACAAAGTAATAATCCTTCTTCATTTATAACATTGACAAGGTCTCCAAATGTTAGTTTTGTCATATGGAATCCTTTGTCATATAAAATCCTACCATTATTTTGGTTTCTAAGTTTACTCCTAATTTTCTCAGAAAATACTGAAGGAAGTTCAGCAATAAACCTTTCTTTTCAAAAGGGCTAGTTACAATCTTCTCTGGTCATTACTTTTGTTAGGAAAATATCTTTGTACCATCTAAAATCTTGTAATTTTTTACATCTTAAATTTGATAAAATTTCTGTAGTTCTATTTCTTAATTTTGATGGGTCACCTAAAAAATATTTGACAGTTGCAGAGATAAGAGTTGGAATGGCATCTTGTATGTCTGTTCCTTCCTCATCTTTGAGAATTGTTCCATCTGCAGTTTTTCATACTGCAATAAGAATTTGTTCTCGATCAATATCATCTAAGTAGTGATCCCACCAACCCTTTAATTGGCTAGTGAAACCTGCTACTAGGTTTTGGACAATGACATGGTCTGGTGTATTTTTGGTTTTATAAGCATTTGATACCATGGTCATTTCTTGGAGTGTATTTTGGATATCATATTCGGTTATTCTATCTATATTCCATTCATAAATGGTATTGATCGAATATTGATTTTAGATTATTTGGCATCTTTCTTCTATGACTAAATCTAGAAAGATAGGTTGTGGGTAGTATGCTTTTCTAAGGTATTCATTTTAATTTGTGATTTTATTTATTTGATTTTCTTCTTCACTTTAGATTTCAGTATCTGAAGATTCTGAAACATGTTGAGTCAAAGTGGCTACTGACCTTGGCCTAGTGGACTGTTTTAGAGTATCTTCTACTCTTTGAAGGCCTTCTACTGCTTGTTATCTTTTATTTATTTCTTCCATTATATTAGTGTTTAACTTTTTTGATCGTTTTTTGTCTATCTCAAAGGGTTTAAACAGGGGTAAAGAAGTTTTATTTTGAATTCCAAATTTTTTTCTTTGATCATTTTCTCTATTCTAATTAATTGGTCGCCTATAGTTTTAAGATTTTGATTTGTAAAATTATTTTGTTCTATGATATTTTTTATATCTCTACCATTTGGTGTTTCTGGAAGATCAATTTTGATTTTAAATGGAGAGGCTGTTATTTGAGTTTCTTTAACTGGTATTTTAATTTCTTGTAGAGGAGGATGGATTTTTTCAATGACTCTTCCTTTCCCATCTTGCCAAGAAACTATGATCTTTGGATTAGATGGTTTTGGAACTTTAGTTCCTCTAATCTTTTTACCATTTCTTAAAATCATATTAAAATCTTTTGAGGTGTCTTTTATTAAGTCATACCATTTGAAAAATGGTATTTGTGTCCTAGTCATTTCTAAAAAGGTGCAGTATTCCATTTGTAATCTGTTTTTTTGTTCTTT
This sequence comes from Elaeis guineensis, assembly GCF_000442705.2. Lineage (NCBI taxonomy): Eukaryota > Viridiplantae > Streptophyta > Magnoliopsida > Arecales > Arecaceae > Elaeis > Elaeis guineensis. The sequence continues at coordinate 132,124,329 of NC_025997.2, read as the reverse complement.
AGAGTAGGTTATAAAAAGTTTACTTCTTTTTTCAAAATTTTCTTTTGAGTAAAAATCTTTCTCTAAGGTTAGTTTGTCTATTTTGAATTCAGAACTAATTACATATAATTTTGAATCTTTTCTATCAGTTATTTGGGAATAGGTAGGAAAGACATGTGGAGATTGAAGTTCCTCATATCTAGGTTGAAAAATTTTTAGTTCAAAATTTACGGTGCTTAATTTTGAGAGTGAAGAGTTGGAACAGCTATGTCTTGAAAGATTTATTTGGACTTGAGCAGGTTCTAGCCTTTAGCTTGACTTCTTTGGATTCCTCTTTGAAATCTGATGGAAACATCTCATTCAGAATTTGTAATGATTGTATCTAATTTGCTTTGTTCTTTTCTAATGGCTGGTACTGCTTTATTTAGTAGCCAGTCGTCTGGTAATTTGATTTGATCCCAAACCAGGGTTCTTGGGCCGAACACATTTCCTTTACTTGGATCTATTTAGAAGTAGTCTGTTGATCCTAAAGTTTTTTTGTTTACAACTCCTATATGTTCTAGGATGTTTAGGGTTTTATAGAATACCCTAATCATGGCCGCAGCTGGACATGATCCAGATAACATATTAAACCCATCTAATTTGACTTCTAATTCTAGACTTCTAAAGATGTTTTTGTTTCTTTAGTTTTGATAGTAAGATCTGTATTACAATTGAAATAAATTGATCCATCAAATAAACTAGACTCAACCATACCTAAAAAGACATCCTGAAAATCAAGAAACCCACCATCATTTAGACATAAAAGGATAGCATTGTTTATTCCTTTTCTGATTAAGGGTTTTACTGCAACTTGGACTAGCTATATGAATAAACTCAAATTTGAATTTTTGGACAGTTTTGACAATTTCTTATGTTAAGATTGGGATTAATTCATGTTCTTTTTCTATGGAGACAGTGAATTCTATTGTTTTGATCCTATTGTCTGGATTTGAAATAATATATTTGTTCAAACTATTTTCAATATCTGATCGAGACCTATCATCTACTACTTCTCCCTCCTGTGTTAAGTCTTCTAAAGCAAAAAAATTGAAAAACAACCACCTAGAATCAATACCATGTACCCCAAATATACTTGAAAAACTAAAGAAACAATCCTAAAATGACACTGGAAAGATTAATGACCGATAAGTACATCATTCATGATCAGTTTTGATCAACATCAAATGAAATTGACTGGAAGATTTAAAATAGTTGAGTTCAATTGAAATTGACCAAAATTTTTTGAAACCCAGGTATAAAACCAGTTTCGGCTCAATCATGCAAAGAAGGATCAGTTTTTGTCAAAAACTTTTTCCCTTGGCTTGTCCTCTTTATTCTGTAACCTTTCGAACCATTAAACATTACAAGCCTAAGCCAACAAGGAATGTTTCAATCAAATAACACCCTCGAAGGAACTCTTTTATTTCATCTACTATTTGTTTACGGTATTAGATATCTCTTTCATCTATGCCCACTTTTTTTGTACAATAAATGATTAGAATAAAAAGTTAATTCATCAATTCTTCTATGAATAGTGCAGACATTGCCTTGCTGTTGATCTGGGTGTAAAGCCCTCAAAAGTGGAAATTCACCTGTCTCATAATAACTACTCTTAATGTTGCTCACACTCTGAAGTATATCCCTTGAATAATTTTAGTAGGACTAATGGACAAATTTCTTTCTTCATTCTAGGTGGATTATCTTTCTAATGTCTATCAACTATTTTGTCTGAGTCGATGATGTAAATCAGAATAGAAATAACAAATTGACAGTAAATGTCAAAACGGATAGGGAATGAGTCAAATTAATAGCAAAGAACATCCAGTTTGATCGGTTCATCTACTTTAAGGCCTTACAATCAAACAAAAACAGAGGGGGAAAAAGTGCTTACTAGTTTATCAACACAAGAACTGATAGAAGCACTAACAACTCTAGATAGATTTCAAAAGAAACATAATGTTGGATCACCCATGTGAACTGATAGAAGCACTAACAACTCTAGATAGATTTCAAAAGAAACATAATGTTGGATCACCCATGTCATGAAGCATATGAAACTTACATCAACTTAAGTGCATTAATCTTCCTCTGATGATCACTGACATCGATCACAAATTCAGCAAAAGTTAAGATTATATACATATAAGATAGAGAAATCAAAACCATACAACCAAACAGGTGTCTCTTTATTCATCCTAACTCCTCCACCAGCCAACCCTAATCATCATTAAAGGGTAAGAAGAGGGGGAAGGAAGCACGGACCGTTAGTAGTCGGCCCGATAGTCGCTGTAATCATCCCTCGTGGCGAGATCGCTCTCCACCCTCTCCGCAATCTTCTCCTCCTCATACTTGAGCCCTTCTTCCAACGCCAGCCCTCCCAGTGCCCCGGCCACCGCCCCAACTGCCAGGCCGGCCCCCATTCCCAATCTGCCCCCCTTCGCCTTCTGCTCGTAAGAAGAAGGGGCGGATGAGTAGTCAACAGGCGCCGACGGGCCACCGTACACCGATGCTCGATCATAGTACGGCCGGGCCGGGGCTGGGGCAGGAGGGGCGGAGTAATACCCAGCAGTGGAGGAATAGTACCCAGAGTAGGGATCGGAGTAGTTCCCGTATGGGTACGGCGACGGCTGGGATGGCATGGGGTGGCTGTAAGGAGGCGGTGGGGAATAGGCGCGGTAGTCTCGGGCCGAAGGTGGAGGAGCGGTGGAGTAGTAATAGCCGGAGGGAGGGGCGAATTGGTAAGCGGGGCCCGGCGGTGGGCAGGGGCGCTCCCGGATCGCGAGCTTAATCCGGATCTTGCCCTGGGGGCGGCCAGAGGGACGGCGGAGTTCTAGGGTTTTGATAGGCAGGGGGGATCCGTCGAGGGCGACGCCAGATGCGGCGACGGCGAACGCATCGGAGCCGAGGAGGTCCTTGACGGAGCAGTGGGCGGTGCCGACGAGGGGCTTGGGGGTCTCGGAGGGTTTGGAGTGGAAGATGTCGAGGGTGAGGAAGAGCGGGGGATCAATGAGGGAGAGAGGGAGGGGAAGGGAGAGGCGCTCGTTCCAGACGGGGCGGGTGTTGCCGGCGTCGTCGGGCTTGGTGGCGGCGCGTCTGTCGGGGTCGAGGTAGGCGACGGCGTAGGGCTTGAGATCGCCGTGACGCCAGTTCACGTTCTTGAGGTGCTTCGCAGAGACCACTGTGATCTCCAGGTCGAGGGGCTTCACCTGAGGAGGCCGCGGAGAGGCCATGGCCGAAGATGCTATCGAGCGCCGGATGGGAAAGTCGGTGAGGACTGCGCCAGGGCCACACGATAAAAGCAAACCCCGGAGAGGAGCGGACTTTTATCACGATACGTCGACGATTTTGTCCTTGTATTTCTAACTTTTAACGGTAAAACTCATTGGAACCCTTTTTTTTTATTCCCCCCCGCTCACCCCCTATAAATCCATTTACTACCATCAATAAAACAGGGTATCTAATCGCAAAAGGATTTGAGAATAATTTTCATGGTCCAAATGCACTCTGCAAGCTTGCACCCCTCCCGCGTCATCCATGCACCCACTTACCCAAGTATAATCACAACCAAGAGGAGAGTATCGAGGTATATGAGGTATTTCTTATATAGCATATTTAACACACAGCAATCGGCTACAACAATCATCACATATCCACATCTATTGTATTGGAATATCACCTATCATTGATGATAATGGAGAAATATCTGAATTAATTATTACTTTTTTCCTTTTTTTTTTTCTTTGATGGGATGGATGGATCATATACACGTAGTATGGGTATATTCAGAGGAATTAGAAGGTCAAATATTATCGGGTTGTGTGGGAACAGCCCAGATGCTCTTTCAAATGATCTTTCGGGATTTCTATATATGATGCTTTCTAGTCGGCTATGTTGTTCACCTCCCCATGTACATGTATTATCTTGAAAGAAATCAAATTACTAAACATCTTCCAAATGTCAAGCAGGAGAAGGTATTCTCACGATGACATCTATAGTTGCCGCATCCAACCCACCACTATCCCTCAAAGATAATGTGATCTACTTACCATATAGATTTGGCATAATTAATTTCTTTTTAAGTCCCCCTTAATTCAATAATTGGGAATGTGATGTCATACAAATGGCATCCCCTCAATATCATAAAGCCTAAATTCTGTTCTCTAATTATAAAACTTGTTCTACCTTTTTTCTCACTATCTGATTCATTGTCATCGAAATTGATCTTGAGACTTGAGAGTGCTAAGATAGGGGCCTCCACGAGACAAATCATTTGAGAAGGGGCAGAAGTTGCTCCGATAGAGTTTTAGGTGTCCCCGGTTATTAAGGAGTTTTTGATTGTCATGGCATGACTCATCTCAACAATTTGCACCAATGCTTTCGTAAGTATGACTCTAGTCATCTGGAATCCATCACTCCGCCACTTCTAGTCAACTATATGCGATAGGCAAAATAAGATGCACCAATCCCTTGCCTCTTGTCCAAGCTTTGCATGTGCACTCCTTTACAGAGATGAGTAAAATATCCAAGGAATAATCAGAAGCGATAAGTGAGAAAGGGATGCCTAAAAGCCACCATATGCATATGGCCAGTAGGAATTGAAAGAGGACATGCGTTATTGTCTCGTCTGCATCAATACAATGATCACACGTTAGGGAAACATTTAGCCCCTACATAGCCAGCGCACTTCGACAAAAAATCCTATTTCAACCCACTTTCGAGAGAAACTAAGCTACTATAGGATCCCAACTTTCCATACCCAAGCAACATCTTGATTAAATAGGGATTGCACTCGGTATAAATTTTAAAGGACCTTGGATCTAACTTTCAAAATGCTGGGCAAGCCTCGAGTCAAAGTATCTAATGTTTCATGACATGGAATAGCCAAAGACTCTCTTGTTAGAAAAAAATGTTATAAAAAAATGGACCTTGTCAAAACAGAGGGCAAATTTAAAAAATGGGTTCCAGGTAGTAACATCATCTCCTTTGAATCAATTCCAATTACGAACACATAAACACTAGATTTTAGTAGAAAGACTATGAGATGGTCTTTGAAATTGTAAGATGCATGATAATTGAAATTGGATCAAGTAGAAATAGATGCGCAAAGTATAACAGCATGACGCTAATTTAAACTCATATAAACCTTACTAATCCGGGCAAGTGTGCAAGAGGCTACTTCAAGAATGCCATACTTAGTTGAATCATAGTCAACATAGAATCTATAATATTGAAGTCAATTATATTATAAGGAATTAAACCTATAATTGAAAGCCTATATTTTGGAACAAGCATAAGCGTCTCACAACATTTGCAGAAAGTTTGTATCTTAGAAATTTGTTATTTCTCCATACCATAATCATGCCAAATCTATCCATGCATAAAGCATACGTACGGTCTTTTCTGTCTCATTTTTATTTTTTTGTGAAGGACATGCTACTTTGATGCATCTTCATCAATACTAGTGGGTGCATTTGACTTTCTCTTACATCAACCATGTTGTCAATATGCTCCAATTTGTATCTACCATTCAAATAAATTGATGAAATGGTCATGCCGTTAAAGATTTTTTTGTGATGGTGCTTATGCTTGCTTTAAAAAGTGAGATAATAAAACAAATGCTCTTGTAAAGTAAATTTAGAGAGATAAACTCATTTTTATAAGACTATTAATCAATTTTTAGACCCCAAATGCATTTGCTAACAAAAAGAGAGAACCTATGGGATGTAAAATAGAAGAAGAAAGGAAGTCAAGAGGCTAGAGCAAAATTTAGCACGGAATGCTTTTCCAGAGGACATTTCTCTGGGACTAGATTTGCCTGGCCATCATATTCTCTGTAGAAAAAGTACAAACATTAGTAAAACTATGATTACAAAAGCGCAGTCCGATACACAAAGTACTTTAAATAATTTATATAAATCATTATTATGTTCTGTTCTCCTTCCCGTCCCTCCACATCTCTCTCTCTCTCAGTCGCGTCGCGTGGAAAGACCGGGAAAGATGTCGCCAGATGCTCTGAATAATGGCTTTCCAGGCGCTGGACCAGGCATCATCCCCCATCTCCTGACCTGTCGCCCTCATTACTAAACGTGTTTTTTTTTTTTGTTTTTATTCCTTATTTTGCTAGAAATCAAGGGAGTTTGAGAAAACATTGATAGATTTCCCCCGAATTTAGCCCTTCTTCCTTCCATTCTCATTTTGTTGAGTTCATTCCACTTTGCTTGCTTCATTCCATTGGAACCTAAAGGAATTTCATGTCCTCTGGCTTAAAAAATTGAAAGCTAGGCTCGCACAATATTGGATATGCTTTTCTTGTAACAGGTGCCAGTTGTTGATATTCGCTGCGTTCACAAATTAGGAAATCATAATGCATTTGGCTGAGCAAGCACACTCTAAGATCTGCAATTTGTCGGTATGGGTTTAGCAAAGGTAGGCACTGAAACGGGAAGCGAAACTGGTTATTAAGAAAATATGTATGTTGAAAACATAAATTTCAGGTTCATTGACGAACTTAGATAGGAGATCTTCCCCAACTAATTTGCATGCGATTAATGAATTGGAAACCCATGTTTCACAAACGTCTCTGATCAGAGAATGGCAAATTCAGTAGGGGTAAAGCAAGCCATACGGTGGAGAAAAACAGTTGGTGCATGCGTCTAGAATCTTTGGATGTAATCCTATCGTACACCAAGAGGTACCACCGTATATGTACCATGCAATAATTTTTATGTTTAATGCAACAAAGAAGCGCATCGATGTATACTACTGGTTCACGTAGTTTCTGCCGAGGAAGAATGTTTCTTAATGAGTTTGATGTTCCATGGATACAGAAGATTTCAGAGATCTCGATTACCTAAGTTTCGCCACGTCGTTGTAGTATAGTGGTGAGTATTCCCGCCTGTCACGCGGGTGACCCGGGTTCGATCCCCGGCAACGGCGATGATCGACAATTTTTATTTAAGTTGTTCTTTTTGCCTTATAAGGAGGGACAAACATATACAGCGGTGTAACTTCACAAAGACCATTGTTGATGAGTAGATTACTAGAGTCTTTCTGGTAGCTACTCCATTCATCTGTCCAAGGACTTTTGCTTGGCTTTTTAGACCACCTAAACATCAGTTGCTAGATTCATTAATTTATGCTCAGCTTACAAGAACTTACCAACATCGCATGATTCGGTAGGCCCTTGTGGTGAGACTTCAAATTTCGATGGAGCAATATCGAACAACACCATACAGACGATCATGTTTTGGAAAGCAACTATTGTATAAATCAGGCTATGCTCAGGTGTTCGTGTAGCGTATTCTGATTTACCTTGTCATTAAAATCTCTTGGTTATCATGAACCAGAGAGAGGAACAAATCAATAGGCCATATGAAAACGGGATCGAGGTCAGGGAACGGGGCATAACCTCTATCACGGCTTACAGATTTATGCTGCAGACACCATCAGACACCTATCACATCTAATTGCATATTACAAACCCAGCACTTAAAATAACGGCACCAATTGAGTCAGACAGCAGCTTGGCATGAACATGGAATCTCTCTCTCTCTCTCTCTCTCTCTCTCTCTCTCTCTCTCTCTCTCAACATGCCAACAACCAGATAGAGTCATGATTGAAATGATAACAATGATATATCCAACATTGGAAATGACTAACAAAGACCTGAGATTTGATTAGATATTCAAAAGGATCCACCAAAAAAGAAAAAAGAAGAGAAAATACCATCTAAAACAGAGATTAAAAGCACCACTTGGCATGGATAAATTAGCGCTATATTAACTCATTCATCATTCACAACACAGCGTGCGGTTTATATAATATAAAAGCCAAAGAAGTTAGGTCTCCAGCATCCATCCATATCTCAATAGCTTTTGAGAGCCTTGCCCAAAAGGGGATCTAATCACCCCTCTATTTAGCGCTTAAGAACCAGTCCTCGCTACCGAAATTCTAACCTGACTTGCCTGCTATTCATAGGAATCAAGTCACAACCATCTGGAAGTGTAATTTTGTACAGCCTTAATGGGAGATGAAAAGCAGAGCGGCTACAGCATGAACATGAGCTGATGTTGCCTCAAAACACCTTCTGCAAAGAAGCAAAACAAAAACAAGCAGCACACTCCCTACGCAGGCATTAATCTGGTCAGGTTCAAAGGGACTATCTCAGCCTGCGCCAGTCTTTCCTAACTTAACACAGCTGGACAGACTGGGCAAGCACCCCTGGTGCTGATAATAATTAGCCTGTGGAAAGATGGGGCAAGAGAAAAAGACACAAGACCACACCTATAAAACCCATTACTTTCCCCCTTTTTTCCTTTTGTCTCCCTCGTGAAAGAACGGAGACCCACTGATTGTAGCTTAATTCTGACAACAGCTATTCTACAATAGCCGAAATGGGCATTATAAAACATGCATCAAACATTGTCAGAACTAAGATACAAACTCCTCCAACCATGAAAAGCAAAATAATTAGAGGAAATTGAAAGCAATTTTCATTACTTCCCAGACACGAATGACTGCAAGATTGGTGCACTTGGAAATAATCTAAGTTAGATGCTCGCTTGGAGAACTCCCTGAGCAATCACCCAAAAAACAGAAGCAACAAACAAACAATTGCACCCTCCCTCTGCAGGTATCATCCTGTTGAGGTTCATAGGGACTTTCTCAGCCAGTCCTGCCCACATCCTGGCCACAAGGACACGTTACAGCAGATACAGGCAGCCCCGATAAGCACATCCACATATAGGGGGAAAAATAAGGAACATAAAATGTATATTTTATTACTGCAAGGCTTAGATATAACCACAATGATGAAGAAAAAGAGATGTTTGAATTATTTGACTGCTAAGCACATGTTCTTACTCACATCCCAATCTAAGGATTGTTATTCACCAATCACGACTCCAGACAGCGCCCACTGCTCTAGCTCCTTTCAAAGCATACCATGATGAAAATATTTTTAATTGTTCCTGCAAGAAATATAAGCTAATATGAGAGAAATCACTTTCATGTCAAAAATAGAAAACAAAATCACTTTTGAAAAGCCTACTCATTCACAACTATTGAAGAATTATATTCATTGCAGAAGAATGTGGAGACCAATTAACCACTTTATTATAATTAAAATGCAAATAATCCTAAGAAGGGGAGTGGATCACAATCATTATGAATGCAAAAATAAGTAAATCCACTTGGAATGCAAATATGCAATTTCAAGAATTCTCAACAGGAATTTGAAGACATTATCATATTCATATTACAATACAACCCTCCTTGGCATATTCATATTACATGGTTCCCATGTCAAGCATTGTCGTCCTATATCAAATGTGGTCATTGGTCTTTCCTCGTATGCCCTCTTTCCAAGTCTGTAAATACTAAGAGGGCTGTTCCCTGATTTCATGAATTTAAATTGCTTAACATATAGAGTACCCTACCTGCCTGCCAATTGGCTTTCTAGGATTCAAGACATGCTCCTCTCTTGACCAAAATTGCCTTTGCTGGGAACACAGTGTTAGTGGTAATAGGACCAACTTGAGGTTCAAAACCAATCAAAATCTTTATCAAACTCTGAATAATGAACAATATAGAGGAGATAGGCTTGTTGATTAGGTTTACAATAGGAGAATGCATGTACTGCAATTAAGTTGTGTAAAAATAATATGAAAAAGAAATCTGGTGGAGCTTTAATTCAAGCTTAAGAAAACTTTGCTTTAAGAAAATAATTAGTAACAACTTCAATTTGTTTTGTTTCGGATGCAAGGAATAGTCCTGATACAAGTAAAAATCCGAATGCATTAGTAGGGTGACTGACCTACAAAGCGTGTCAATGACAAGGTTGGATTCACCTTCTTACTGGAAAGTTTCACAAAAAGCAGTATGACAATGTAATTGACATGATAATCCTTTAGCATCTTGTGTACTGTACCAGGGTAATTTATCCATTACTATCTCAAGTTTCAAAGAAAAATTACAATATTGTAGCAAAGGAAAGAAACTGAGCAAAGCAGTGAAGAATAACTTCTCATGCATACTCTAATATCTGGGGGCATCCAAGCAAGATTTTACAAATGATATCACGTTTAAATTTTGAATTTTTGTATGATGATAGGTTGGAAACTGACAAGGCGTTGTTGTTTTGTGCAATTATCAACAGGAAAGCATGATTAGTTATGTTTACTTGAGATCTGGTTTCATATTTACAAGGTTGATCCCTCACATTAGATTATGTTTCCTGCAACAGTAAAGGATGAACCCTATCTAGGAAAAGGCAACTTGCTTATGAGATCAACACAGCAAAAGCTACTGACCTTGATTGATGAGCATAACTCTCGGGCACATAGATTTCTCCACCAACTTCGCCATGTTGTTCCCCACTAACAGTTTTCCTTGCAGCCAGAAACTCAGCACTCATAGCATCCATTCCATGTTTCACAGCTTCCTCCACTGTCCCATATCCATGCTCCTCAGCATACTTCCTCACATCTTCTGTTATTTTCATAGAACAAAATTTGGGCCCGCACATAGAACAGAAGTGTGCCACCTTGGCACCCTCTGATGGCAGGGTCTCATCATGGAAAGCCATAGCAGTCATAGGGTCTAAAGACAAAGCAAACTGGTCCATCCATCTAAACTCAAATCTTGCATTGCTCAATGCATCATCCCATGCCTGTGCATGTGGGTGACCTTTTGCTAAATCAGCTGCGTGGGCAGCTATCTTGTATGATATCACACCTGCCTTCACATCATCACGATTCGGCAACCCAAGGTGTTCCTTAGGTGTTACATAACAAAGAAGTGCAGTACCAAGGGCTCCAATGTTAGCAGCACCAATTGCTGAGGTGATGTGATCATATCCAGGAGCAATATCAGTCGTTAGAGGACCAAGTGTATAAAAAGGTGCCTCATTACACCATTCCAATTGCTTTTCCATATTTTCTGGGATTTTGTGCATTGGAATATGTCCAGGTCCTTCATTCATTACCTGCATGACCATAAATATAGTAGTAGTATATGCAAGTCAAAAAGTTACAGCCAATTCTGCAGTCTTAAGATGCTTCACAAACTGACTTTAGTAATAAAGTTGTCATAGAAATATCTCAGAGCTTCATAACCAAAGTATCACTTATCGATATTGACATTGATCTAGATCAAAAGTGCAAGTAAAGGTGTGTTTTTTTAGGTATATTACAGGGACGAAATTGATGTTCAACTAGTCTCAAAGAGGAAGTGCAATTCAGCATGACATGTCATAACTTTGATACTTAAATTAGGTCTCATGCAAGCTGCTATGTATCTCTTTTAGTTGCAATTACTATGCGTTATAAGTTGTCCTGCATGAGACCAAATAGTTATGCAAGAATTCGTATCATGTGAAAGTCTAACTTCTTGGAGCTTAGAATTAATGAGTTACAGCTTGAGCTTATCAAAAGGAGAACTTTTGTTTATGAGCACTGGGATGATATCCTCTTCTTTGAGCTTCAGTTCAAACAGGAACTTGGCACATAATTCCTCTGGCAAATTTGTCCTACATTTACAATAAAAACAAAACATTTGATCTCTTTTCTCCATTTGTGATTCCAGATTTGAGGCTCCTTTAGATCAACATTCCAATATCCATATTCAAGTCCTACCTCTAAAAGGTCCATTTAAGCAAAATGGTCCACCAAGCTGAAACTTTATTTGTTTTCAGCCCTAGCGCACCCCCCCCCAACAAAAACACTAATCTCAAACCTGAAAGATACTCTTTTGAATCTGAATGGATTCTCCGAGAACACTACAACTAACCAGCAAAAGAAACTTTACCTTGCATCATATTCTTCTTAACACAACAATCACATGAACCCAACAGGATATGAGCACAAAAACATCCATCAATAATGATGATCTGGAGATGTCAAAACAGATAGAGATAAAGCACTCAAAATAAGGAAAGTGTTTCTTGCGTTTTATTTATTTTTTTCTTTTTCTTTTTTTGTTTTTTGGTGGGGGGGGGGGGTAAGACATAAGTAGCTATACTGTGATTCTTTCAGAAACGTACCATATTGTGAATTAAAATACAAAAGAAAAGGGAGGTGGAGATGGGAGATCAAAAGAGTTGGAGAAACTTGGATCTTCCAAGATATTTAAGAATTTTCTTGTGGAAGAATCAATCTTCTTCTAATAAAAAATCTAAAACATATCATGATGTCTTCAAAGATAATCACGCAAAATGGCAACTATTGTTACTAAACAAAGAAAAAAAGTAACATCTATAGTGATTAGCATAAGCCTATAAAAAAAAAATAATAAAAAAAAAATTATAGGTAACTCAAACTGGGTCATGGGACCACAATGTTTGCAAACACCCTTGACAAATAGTCAAGCTATTGCTTTGAACAGGTACATAGAAAAGGTGGTCATGTTCTAACAAAGCTATGATAGCAGGATAGCATTTCACTCAACTTTCTTCACATCACCAAACAATGACAAATATACTATAGTAATATCTAATGCAGAGGAAAAAATATGTGTATACCTGCACATCCTTTTCCCATGCTCGACGTGTCAGCTCCCCTTGTGTCAGAAGTTCTGCAAACTGAGCAGTGTCATTGGCATCATAAATTGAACCAGGCCTCAACCCATCGCCAATAGATAATGCCACATCGTACTGATTGCATATGTCGAGTATATCATCCCAGTGCTCATAAGCAAAGTTCTCCTTGTGATAAGCCAAGCACCATTTTGCATGAATTGATCCTCCACGTGAAACAATGCCGGTCATTCTTTTTGCTGTAAGAGGAATGTAGCGAAGCAGCACCCCAGCATGGATGGTAAAATAGTCAACACCCTGCTCGGCTTGTTCAATCAGAGTATCCCTAAAAATCTCCCAGTTAAGATTTTCAGCAATGCCATTCACTTTCTCCAGTGCTTGGTAGATAGGCACAGTCCCAACCGGCACCGCAGAGTTTCGTAGGATCCATTCACGAGTCTCATGGATATGACGACCTGTTGAGAGATCCATGACTGTGTCAGCTCCCCACATTGTTGCCCATTTAAGCTTATGCACCTCTTCCTCGATAGAGCTCGCCACAGCTGAGTTCCCAATATTTGCATTCACTTTGACCAAGAAGTTCCTCCCAATTATCATAGGCTCAAGCTCAAGATGCTTCTTATTAGAAGGAATTATAGCACGTCCACGTGCAACCTCTGACCGCACAAATTCAGGATCAAGTTTCTCACGAGCGGCACAAAACAACATCTCTTCTGTTACAATTCCCTGTTTAGCATAGAACATCTGGGTGTATCTTGGTCCACCCAAACTTTCCCGCCTGTCAACCCAGTCTGTTCTTATTTTGGGAAGACCTGTCACAGCAACAAACAACATAAACCTTCACTTTTCTTTTGCACCGCCAAGCTTCTGTGAAGAGGATTCACCAATAGCAGCGATGACATTCCTTTAATTTTAACTCATAGGAAAGCAGGTTCAAAAGCAAGTTCTGATGCAACAGGATGATAAACAATATCCTTCTAGAATAAGATGAAAAGTTTCCAGCCAGAAATCAAGACATATTTAAAAACCCATAAAATATTGAGGCATGAGTATGCAAGAAAGTGAAAAGCCAGATTCATAAGGATATTTGATTCTCAATATTCAGAAAATCTTATCCATCCTTTATTAACCTGAATCAAGCAACCAGTCCCAGGATCTCAAATCCTTGTGACTCCAAACCAAATGTCTAAGAAAAGATTTCTGCAAGTTGGAGGCACCTTTATAACTGATTAGATTCATTGTAAGAGCATGCTAAGTATTGAAGCCAATGTGTGCTAAAAGATATATCCATCACCACAGACAACTATGAAGCTCAAAGAAAAAAACAGAGCATCATGAGTCTTTTGCACAACTCCATCTGATAGACTGAACTTCACAATTATGAGATAATATTACAGAAGGTGAAATTTGCATTAAGTTAGTATACTCACCCACACGTGGACTTATATTCTGTGGGCCACTGGTATCATATGTATCAAAGTACCGGTCTTCCCCAGACAGATGGATGCGTCGAAATGGAACTTTAAGGGCATGGTCAGATTGTTCATGAACAATTTCCCTACATGACAGAATCAGGATAAACATCACGTTCTAGTCTACTAAGAAAATCAGATAGGTAATATTTATACTTCAAAAATGCAAGGGACTATTAGTATGAAAAAGGAGCAAATTCCAACACATGCCTGTATTCTTTGGTACTCTTCGGAAAGCACTCTTCAAAAGAAGGAAATGGAAGAAAATCAGGAGCTGCAGGATCAACAGTGTGCCTCTTCTTTTGGGTTTTTGCAGACTCAGCAATCGAATGATCAAAGGTCAGGGAGGCTTTAACCGTGGATCTCATGGAATTGTAGTACATTTCCTTATCCCACACATTTGAAGAATGCCTGGCTGATCCAAATCCAAGTAAAAAGCGAGTATTTGGCAACTTGAAAGGTGCATGGTTGCTCTTGTTAGTCACCACAGGAGACAGTTGGATAGATGCCATCTAGAATGGGGGGAAAAAAGAAAATATGGTGAGTGATAGATAGACTATATTTTCTATAAAATACATGAACAGAACATGAAAACTAACTATCTGCCAATGCCTTCATTATGTTGCCCGTTATGTACATAATGTCACTGAAATTGGATTTTTTTTAATTTCCAAATTCATCAAAACAGAAGTCTGACAGAGAAATATAAAGAAGGTTTGGATAAAATCCCTGTAAAATAAAAATGGATAAACTTGCAATCATAAAGTAAAAAATGTGATAGTATTTGCACCAAACGGATAAGATTGAAATAACACTGCATCTTCCTCAGCAGAATTTCGATTTTGTCTTTTCTATTTTTAGGCAGCAAAGGCATAGTTTCCTGACTAGGTGTAGGTGCACCAACTGGAGCTAGCGTTTATACTCTATCTACTAAATAGGTTGCCCACAGGCATGGCACCAGCACTGGGACTGTGATCTATTTTCTAAAGAAATCTTCCATTATAATACCAGAAGATCTCCATCCTACGTTTCCAATACCAAATTCCCAGTATGGCATTCAAACATGTCAGCACCTTATTTGGCACATATCTACTTATAATTTTATCTGCATCATTCTCTGCATTAACTTTACTTTTCATATCTTCAAGAACTCATTTTGTACATATATTACACATATCCGCTCCTTCAAATGGAAATTCTAATCGAAACAACCGCATATAATCATTGAAAAAAAAAAGGACAGATATCACAGCACATCCTCTTGTCTAAGGATCGATTCACATCTCAATCACGTCTAGGATTCATTAATCGAAAAAAAAAAAAAAAAAGGATAACTAGGGTTCCTACAAGGAAGAAAATTTCGATGAAAGAAAAAAAATTGAGACGACCGAGACAGTTCATCAAGGAAAGGGAAAAGGAAGAAAAAAAAAGAAATTAACATGTGGAAAAGAGAATACCAGCTCGACTTAGGAGGAAACGGAGAGGAGGAGGAGCCCTTTCTTTTCTGCCTCCCTTTCGCTACTTACCTGCTTTCTATCCCCTACCGAGCCAAGATCGGCAACGAGAACCAGCACAGAGGCTGCTACTTGTAGGGCTGCAATGGAGAACAGGATAGTTATACTTCTACGCGCATCTTTCTTATTTCCACCACCTCTTTGGCTATTTTATCTCCTGGGAGACAAATAACGGAGGTGAGGGGTACAGATAACACCACCTTTTTGGAAAAGAAAAGTTTATGGAAACGAGAAAGGGTTCGGTGCGAAGATATTTTGAGCGCGGATCCTCGCAGTGCACCGCACGGTATGATATACAGTGAGCATCGTCTATCGCACGATGGACGGTCGCGAACTGATGCAGGCTGTCCGACGCACGTCGTGCTCAGATATTTTTACACGGACGGGGCCGGCCTTTCGAAAAGTTGCCGGTCACGAGCCAAATTCTGGAGGACGAGGATATTGGCTGCACCGCTGGCTCGAGAAAACACCCTCGTCACCTTCCGCTCCCGCTACAAAGGGGATATTTTTGCCCCACGAAAACACGTCAGCCTGGCAATTAGATGAGTCACCCAGATGAGAAGGAGAAAAATTATACCATATACCGTCGCCAATCATAGCCACTGATTCTTTATAGACTGCATCCATCAAACGGTCGTCTCAATGGCTGTGGTTATTGGCATCTGCCGACATAATTTACCGATGAGAAAAGACGAGAGTTTCCAAATGACACGGTACATTCAGCGGGTTCAGCCTGTCCATCTCTTTCCATTAATCAGACGATCAAGCGGTTGAGGGGACGATTGGATACAGTTGGCAAAATTTTCATTCTAGCCCTATCTTGCACCAGAAATCTCAAGGCCAGGTTAACCAGCACTGGAGATTTCTTTTTTTTTTTTTTTTCAGAAAAAGGATAAGCATGGGTTTTCTCCTGGTTTCGCTTCATGAGAATTTATGTTTGTTTAGTTCGACTAAGATGGTTTTTCTGCAAATATATTAGGCAATATATTTTGAATATTTCATAGGAAAAGCATTAATTAAAAGTAAAATTTATCAGCCATGCCTATCCAAGACTCGCAGCTAGTTTACAGCCATGCATCGTATATGGCATCAGCCGTGGGAGAAATTTGAGCGGGAGAGGGGAAGAAAGGAAAAAGAAGAATAAAGGCGCAGATCACCAATACATGTTGAAAATAGTTTGGCCCAACTTTTAATGCACTGAAGAAGCTGGATTTTGTTATAGCATCTTGTCTCACCTAAATTGATTTCAAAATATGACGATGCGTTTCCATCCAGGTATCAAGCTATATGCCGGTGACCTTTTTTCTTTTTTTTTTTGTAGAACCATCTGCCGGTGACTTTAGTAGAGAGAGAGGAGCTAAATTGTATCATCAACCGAATTTCCAACATAGGGCTAAATATCATGTAGAATTCATGGATTGAGCCATCTATATGAACATGACCCTTCATTAACCAAAGTCCATCCAGCTCAAATCTTATGGGAAAAAAAATTCATATATCTTTTTTTTTCTTCCTACAGTCCAACGCAAAGATTTGAACAAACTTTTAGAAAATGCAAATTATATGGACCAACAGAGACCCAATTCCCATAGAATTGTCGATTTAATCCTGCACGAATAGCCAAACAGCCCCTCGTATTAGCATTCATATACTAGTCGTATGACATTCCAAACCCATCCCAAAAGCAGCTTAGACCGATCACTAGATTGTACTACACCTTCAGATGCGTATCTGGAAGTAGCAATATAACAAAGTAGACTAACACCAAGGATGCAAG
This sequence comes from Elaeis guineensis, assembly GCF_000442705.2. Lineage (NCBI taxonomy): Eukaryota > Viridiplantae > Streptophyta > Magnoliopsida > Arecales > Arecaceae > Elaeis > Elaeis guineensis. Next base: position 132,107,013 of record NC_025997.2, on the reverse strand, counting down.
CAAGCACTTTCATCGCAAAATGACACCTTGTAAGAAATGTCCAGATTTTGAACATGTTAGATCGTGATAGCATCCACCAATTATTTTGGCGGAATCCATCTTATACCTGTCCACAGCCAAAGCCAAGAAAGTTAGCGATGGTTTAAACCCGCATGCATTCGCATGACAAAACCATGAAAGCGGATCGGCTTAAGACCAGAGGTCAGATAAAGGCCTCTCAAAATCAAAGCTCTGGCCATCTCACTGCCATCTCATTAAAGGCTTGGTAAATGTATTCTTGCTGTCGCACAGGCTGCTTATTATTTTTCTCAGGTTAACTTCAGTGCCATGCATAAAAAATGAAGCTCAACCATGTATGTCATAGCTTTTTCAATGTCCAGATACCAAAACTGAGATCCACATGATCTTTAAAATAATGGAACAATTTATCATTACAGAACATGTAAAGGAACAGCTATACACTGGATTGATATTGAATTGTTGAACAAAAAAAACAATAATAATGTACAAAGCAGCTTATGGTTGCTGAATCGAGACTTGATCGGCATGACCGACTTTCCAAAGCAGGCGAAGAGTTCTGTAGCTCCAACTCTGAATATCAGCATCTGTGGTCTCTGGCTTGAAAAGATCAATGCTGACTTTCATGATCTAAATAGATTATAGATAATTAACTATGTGCCACCAGAGAACTAGACTCAAAATGTTATCTAATCAAGAAAACATTTCCCAAAAAATCCAGCAACCCTCCATCCATCTTGGACCCAATGCAGATTACAGGTGAAAGCAATCAGCTGAACACAAGATCTTCTGTTCAATAAGAGAGGAGCCTAGTTTGGTATTAACAGGCCAAAAAGTAGAACATACCTAAAGAGCACTGCAAGGGAATAGTGCGGTACCTTTCAGGAGCTTGCCTTCAGCTGAAGAACATTCTCGTGTTTTCCTCTTATAAATATCGTCAATTCTGCAGGAGCTACAACCAGCTTTAGCCATTCCTGCAGCTCTTCTCCTTCTACTTTTTCTTTTTCTGTGTATAATCAGTATGAAAGATGTTATGTACAATCTAATGCGTCATAACAAGGATGCTGTAATGCATACACCTGGCAGTGAGGGGTGTCACAGGGAATCAAAGATTGAAGGGACAAGATATAACTAAGGTAAAATGGCTTAGCTGACTAAAATGCCCTTATAGTTTGGTTTTGTCATGACATTGCAAGGAGCACGATTTAGTCTTCAAGGCAGTTGAAAAAAATTATAAGGTTCCGAATTGAATTTCTGTAAGCAACTGAAATTAAAAAAATGGTAACATAAAAAAGACTATCATTAAGACATGTTACATTATCCAATAATACAAAAAATGGCAAAGGGAAGCATCTAAATGAGCAATTATGCAGATAACCATGAAAGATTTGGAGAGAATTATTTCGACCGAAATTATCTTTTGTCAGAGGAACTCCACATTCTGAGTTTCTTTCTCTCTCTAAGAAGCTGTGTAAGGAGTTACAAATTCTCGAATAAATTTATATTAACTGCAAAATCTGTTTCAATGTAAACCTGTAGTACAAAGGCCCCTGAACATGCATGGACATGAAATTGTTTTCCATGCACTTGAAAGAAATTATAATCCAAAGAGCAATGACACGCACAAAAAAAAAAGGGACTTTAAGCTGTAATCGGATATCTGCCATATAACCTTTGCATGAACTAGAAATATAGAGAATGAGGGTAGCACATTTTCACGGGTAGTTTGCATTTGGTCCAGGCATCAACAAAACATCTGTGTCACGGCATCATTTTCAATCTGTGAATCCAATGAAATTTGCTTTTACAAGGGACTTGGCCTTCAGAAGGAACAGATAGCCAAGCAGAATGATGTGTGATTTTGCCTATTGGTTATGAAAAATCAAGATGCCACATTATATGCAAATCCATACACGGAATGAGTGAAAATGTTTATGATTCCCTAACAAAATGTCATAAGGGTACAACATGATAAATGTATGCATTGGCAAGCAACAACCAATCCAGAACAGAAGTTTGAGTGCTTTGATTTAGCCAAAAGCAGTCAGTACCAGTACAACAAAACTAATTCAACAATCAAAGCATAAATGAGTGATCACTCACCTTCCAAATGAGCTCCAAGACCCTCCAAAACTGTGGGATTGGCACGCACTACAGAAAGAGCTACTTCAAGAGCAGATTGTAGAAGCACTTTTACCTCTCTTTGCACAAGATCCACTAGATGCCCCTGCACATCCAGCCTTGGTTAGTTCTTGCTAATTGCAGGGTGCGAAACAGAGACAGAAGGGAAGATGAAGACAGAACCTGATCCCTTCCCCATGGAGCTGCTGTTCCAGACTCATCAAGCCCACCACTAGACAATGTTGCCAGTGATACTGGACCTATGGTTTGATTAAGACCATATTCAGCTACAGCTTTGTAAGCCATGTCTGTAGCACGTTTTATATCATCAAGTGCTCCAGTTGATACACGCCCAGCATAAACAACTTCTTCAGCTGCACGTCCACCTAGAAGAGTGACCAAGCGGCCACGCAATTCATCAATGAAAAGCAAGTATCTATCCTCAGTTGTGGGAGGGGTATATGTAAAACCCAATGCACCACCTGTCCTGGGCAATATGCTTAATTTCTGATAACAGAAAGTTATCAAAAAAAATTAGTTCTACAATTGGAAGTTACACATGTTTTCAACTATTTATCTAGGACAGATGGCTCTTGTATTAACCTCTACACGTGGTTGCCCAGGAAGCAGATTTGCAACAGCAGTGCCCACAACTGCATGACCGGCTTCATGTCTTGCAACAACAGCCTTCTCACTTCCTTGCAGCTTTGCATGTTTCTTCTCTATGCCCTAAAAGGACATACCTTTTAGCTTATTCCAGAACAACTAATTTAGCATGTTCTACTCAAATTCAAAACTCTACTTTATGCCATCTCCGTGAAAGCATTACAATGCAAGAAAATACAAAACTTGGACAATATATATAGAATGTTTTTGTGGCATGAAGAAAACAGATCTAAAGTTCTTTGATTTGTTCTAACAGACTATAAAATTTGATGCAAGAATCAATAATTATTGACTTCATAAAGCTCCAGCAAGTAAATTCTCAAACTATTTCTTCCTCTGTGGATCTCTCGGGAAAAGGGGTCACACAGAATTATTCCATCACCACCTAAAAATGGAATCGGGGGCATGAAAGAGATATTGCAAAAAAGAATATATGGAGGCACTCCTTGAGTAAAGAAATATCTTAGTCATTCATTTCATAAGAAATGTCCAATGTTACATCACAACCACCACACAACTCCTATTCTGGATATGAAACAGTTGGAGCATTAAATAACTAGTTAAAAGAAAACCCAAAGTAAGATATAGATCCTGTTCATCTCAAAATTCCATTTTGAATACCATAAGTTATCAAGGAACATATATCTACCATTTTGTCATGCATAAAGTTCACACTGGACCATGTCATATGATTGGATTGCTATATACTCAAGCTGTCTAGCATAAGAGTTATCTACTTCCTAGAAACAATGCCATCCAAGGCTGCTTGATTCAATCATGAAGTACGCATGCATCATTGTCCAATTGAATACATAGCCCAGCTTTCTACTAGTTGACCATCAACAGTAGCTCGATATTAATGCCTGCTAAACTCTTAAGAACCCGACTAGCATGAAGATTGAAGGGTTCAAGTACCTGTGACTATCACAGCATGTCGTGGAGTTTCTAGTGCAATAGAATATATTCCTTTCAGGCCATAGCAGAATGTGTTGGGCCATGTCAGTTGATAATGTATCATGGGGACATACAATATTATAAGCTGATATAAGAAACTTTATGCTAAAATTGCATATAGATTCAATGAGGGATGCAATGTATGCTAAAATTGCATATACATTGGGAAGGCTAATATTCAGCATCTTTTTGAAGTTTTAAAAGTGTTATAAAGTTGCAACAAGGTAATAGAAATAAAAGATGTATTTCATCATGACAATATCAGAAATTCCTCATCTAGGTTTAGAGCATCATCATTATGGAAGAAAACAATTTTAGGATTTATAGTGATACCAACCAAGCACCAAATATTCCTTGCAAAGTAGGTCAACCATGTATTAATTAAGAGGGGGAAATGGTCAGAGAGTCCCACCTTGGTGGGATTATAAAGAAAGGGAAAAGAAGCTGCCCTAATGTGCACAGGAAAAGAACTGCATGCACAGGAGAAGAACTGCAATGAGAAGATGCAAAGGAAACAGAGAAATGATTTCAGAAAAACAGGATCCTGAAGAACATAAATTCCTCATGTAGTCACATGGATAGCCAGAAACTCTTCTCTGTGACATCTTCAAGGAAACCCCCTTTCTATCATGTTAGGAACCTAGCTGGACCAGGACAATACAAAATTATAGAAGTGGAAATAATTTAGGCTGTTTAAGGGAGGCAGTTTGGTGGATTTCCATGAATTGATCAAGACATTACCTCTTCAAGATAGAGGCAATTAATCTCATATCTATCTCTCATGAAGAAAAATGTATCAAATGATGGAGAAGATATATTTACGAGTAGGGATGTAACTGAGCCACACTTGATTGAGCTTTTGTTTGATCAAGCTTGTTTGAAATTAATTTCAAGCTTGAATTCCAAGATCAAGCTTGATTTGTTTATCATTATTTCAAGCTCAATTTGGGCTTAATTTCAAATAAAGCCAAACAAGACCCAACTTGATCAGCTTGATTTACCTAAATCAAGCTGAAATCAACTCGAGGATAAAGGCTTAAGCTTAAACAGAAGCTTGAATCTTCATTTCAAGTTTTGGTTCAAAGTTTAATTCAGGTCTGAATTAAATTTTGTTGATTCAAACAACTTAAACAAAGGCACGAATTAAAACTTCAACATGATAATCTATTGAAATATTATTATATATAACTTAAATATATTCAAGCCTTATCAAGCCGAGCTTGATAGGTCTAGATCATTTTTTAGCTTGGCTTGAAATCAATTCCAAGCCCACCTTTCTGGTTCATGCTTGGTTTGTTTAGCATCAAAGGAAGCTTGATTCAAGCCTTTTTCAAGCTGAGCCTGAGTCAAGCTCAATCTGCTTGGTTTGTATGAAACCCCTATTTACCAGCAAATAATCAGCTTGCACTCCCTCCAAGGACTTGATGTTGTATAAAGGAAGGACAAACAACATTGTACCACTATGAATCTATGCGATTATGAGATGGCACCATAATTACAGTTAGTGACAACAGTCCATGCTTGTTATATCCAAGTCTTGAATTGTAAAAAAAGGTTAATCATCAAGGTTATCTAAAAATTTGATGAGGAAAACCAAGTGGATTCATCAACTTGGATAAGACATATGATGAAGTAGCAAGAGAGATAAGGAAAGGTGGACTCAGAAGTTACATCTAGAAACTAAAGACTGGTAGGAGGAAGTAATTCCAAAAAGGGTGCAGCATCTACTCGTGCAGGCTCATACCAAAGATCGTCTTCCTGAAAGCAAGATGGGTCATTCAACATGCACTAAGAAATAGCAGGTTGAGTACAGAACAGTTGGTGGTCCACAGGTGTGACACTGCCCAATGCTCATCAGCTCAGTGTTACCTTTTCTAAAATGTTCAAGATAATTGTTGACTATAGTTGCTGATACAATTGGGTGGCCTTACAATATGTTATTTTTTCGAGTCATGGAGGTAAAGTTTGAAGAATGGAAGTTAAATCAGTAGAATATAACAAAGTTTAAGACAGGTAAATACATACAGAACAGAGGCCCCAAATTAAAATGGTAGCCTAAGAAACAGGCTTATTTTTTATCCTAAAGATAGACCAGCATCAGATAATACAATTCTTAAAAGGGCAGTGATGCTTCTGAAAAGGTGTGTTATACGACTCATGATGTATGGTCTGGAATGTTATGGAAATTGAAAGATGCAGGCTGCAAGCATGTGGTAGAATGCAAATGGATGTCTACAAGACAGAATAAGCTGCATATGCATCTTGTGCGACAGAACGACCAAGCGCTCCAGATGGATCGCAGTGGAAAATTAACCATGAAAGTATAAAAGATCAAGCAATATAGCTTTCCAGCTTTGTAGTGTAGGTATAAGCCTTCTGATCAACCATATTTGGTTGTGTTGGTGAATCCATATAGCTGTGCATCATATATTGGGATAGCTCGAAAAGTAAACATGGAGGTGAGGAACAAGGGCTACGAAATTAGACATAACTTTAAATAACTTAAAGACAGACATACTTACAGCTATCGAACGTTCAACTGCCAGGATAAAGTCAATCTTTTCCACAACAACTTTGCTTGTTCTACCAGCTAATAAAGCAGCTTCATTTACCAAATTTGCTAGATCTGCTCTGCACAAGGATCAACAAAGTGAATGAGTCAAGCCTTTATTTTATAGAAAGATGAGGAAAGGCGAGAAGCACTAGGATGCCTTACCCAGTAAAACCAGTTGTCATTGATGCAATTTCGCTAAGATCTACATCATCTCCTAAAGGAAGTTCCTTCTTGTTTACATGAACCTTTAAAATGGCTTCTCTTCCAAACCTATCAGGAGTTTCCACCTATGATGCAAAAGGAAAAGATACTCCCATGTCATCGTTGAAGCATTAAATATAGACATGTCCACCATGTGACATTGTGAAAGCTAATACCAACCATCACCACACGATCAAATCTTCCAGGACGACGAAGTGCAGGGTCCAGGACATCCGCACGATTTGTTGCTCCAAGGACAATGACAGCAGAGCTGCTATCAAATCCATCCATCTCCTGATGAACGAACGTAGAGATATTGTTTTTGATATATTAGGTAAACGGCATTTTGCCAAGGGATCTGCAACCAGAAACTAGATTTTTTATGTCATCTTACTGTAAGCAACTGATTGAGTGTCTGCTCACGCTCATCATTGCTGACAATGCGAAATCGACCATCACGGCTTTTTGCCACAGCATCTATCTGCATGAGGAAGAAAGAGAGGACAAAAGTTAACATTACATCATAATTTTAAGTGTCGGTGGCTTGGAACCAAGTAGTACGCATCAGTACTTAGGTTTCCACCTCATCAATAAAAATGATGGATGGTGCCTCCTTCTTTGCCCTTGCAAATAGATCCCGAACACGGGAGGCTCCCATACCCACATACAATTCGACAAATTCACTTGCAGAACAACTTATAAAGGGAACTTCTGCTTCTCCAGCTACAGCTTTTGCTAAAAGTGTCTTACCTGTTCCAGGAAGACCCACCTGTAAAATAAATTATCATCTAAGAACACTTTCCAATAATGAAATTTATGCAGTGAAAAGTAACATTCTGTCCCTGGATGTCAAACTCACCAACAAAACCCCTCGAGGAGGACGAGCACCAAGACGTATATATCTGTCTGGATTTCTAAGGAATTCCTGGGCATTAGAAATGAATACTTAGCTGCTTTGATTCTCCTTCTTTATCTAAACATTAATAACTGAAAGTGAAGAAACTAGAATGATTTTAGCACACCACAATTTCTTCCAGCTCTTCTTTTGCCTCATCTACACCAGCTACATCTGCAAAAGTGACTATATCAGCATGTTCAGATGCTTTCACTCCACCAGAACCAGCAGATTTACGGTTCCTCAACTGCCCCGCTGCATGCTGGAAAAGCAAAACATAGAATTGAAGAGAGACTGCATTTGCAGAATTGATATCAAGAAATAATGAATGCACAAGGTTGTAAGTTCTTCCAGACCTGGGAAAAACTTATCGGGAAGCGCTGCAGCACTGCAGCAAGTAAAGCTATATAGAAAAGAGCTATCTGCAAAAGGATAAATAAGAGTTATAGTTCGGGATGAAACATGACTTCCAGTACAAACAACCATGTTAGTGAGTTAAGCATCTGCCAGAATACTTATCAAAAGCATCACACCAGCAATTTGTGATTAATCCCATGTTTCAGATTTCAAAGCATGTTCACACTTCACAAAATAGATGATACCGTCCAGTGTGATGAAGTGTCCATATGATGATTGTCATTTCAGTACTTTCATCGAGGTCTTCTTATAACTCCAGTATCACTTTTGGTCCATTAACCAAGAGTTAAACATTGCACATTCTGTACAAAATAATGTTTTATGTGGACTATACCGAGAAGGTTTTGTTTGGCAAGACCAGAATTCTGTATTCCGACGTATTAAATAAGAAATAATATTAGACTGGAAGCACTTTTATGATTGTGCTCTACTATAATCTGGAATCCATTACATAATCTTTCTTGGACCAGAGCAAATCTGTGGAAAGGTAAAGAGATGGCATCTTTTAGGAGTAAATTGTTAGATTGTTTAATGATTAGCATAGGGTAAAACTGCATTGACTACTGAGAACACCTAAAAAGGTTTAGTGAAAGATCTCATCAAATTGGAAACTTTAATACCTAAGCTGCATATCCTGAATAGGAGAGGAACATGCCGCAGCTAGTTGGTAAGTTTAAGTGGAAAAGCTACTCGCAAACAGAGTATGGACAAGTATACACAAAGCTCGCAAACATACATTTACTTTATTGCTTTAGCAAAAAGACAGTCGTTCATGGACTCATTTAGAGACCAATCTTTGAAATTTTGAATTTATGTACTCTGCCATAATATTGTTTTACATGTGTCATACAGAGACTATAGAGGTCATGGGGCTCACCAGAGCAGAATTCCAGAAACCGCCAGAACGCTTGTCCGGCGAGCCAAATTCTACCTGGTTCTCCAGCATCTTCTCATAGGGAGTCTTTATATCACCCGGACGGGTAGTGGTGTACACGATTCTTTTTGTGGGGGGCACGCCTCTGATCAAAGCCTCGGCCTCCTGCGACCTACTCCCCCTACCTGTCTCCGCCTCCGCACTTTCCGCGTCCGACCTCAGCCTAAACATGAGATGAACCCCATCAACCTCCACCTTCTGCACCTGATCCTTGTTGATCTTGCTCAAGAAGTCGCTGAACGGCACGCTGATGTAGGTTGTCGGGGTCCTCGGCTCCGAACCCGGCAGCGGAACCCCCGGCCGGAGCAGTCGCATGGCGAACATCACAATTCCCAGCTGCAGCAGGAGCACCCCGATCTCCTGGGCCTGGATTATCGGCTGCCACTGCCACCTCCCACCCTTCCACCACCCACCCTTCCACTTCTTCTCCCGACGCGGTGACGACGACGACGATGACGAAGAAGAAGAAGGAGGAGGAGGACTGGAGGGCTTGTTGATGCCTTTGTTATTTGTGGGCGGGCTGCTCTCTGTGTTCTTCTTCTCGGGGGAGGCACCGGCCTTGGAGTCGCTGTCCCGCTCGCAGGAGCTGTTGGCTCGGATTCTTGTGGCCTCCGCCCATCTCCGACTCCTCAGGAGAACTCCCCAGGCATCGAATCCCTCTACAAAGACCCTGCCTTTATGCCTCGCGTGGATGGATGAGAAGGAAGCAGATGGGTTCTTGGAGAAGCGAGGTGGTTCTATGGAGTATTCTCTCGATCGATAAGGAAAGAGGATCGATCTCCTGGTGGATTCCTTGGAAAAAGAGTTCGGATTGGGGTGGAAGTTGCGAGGAGTGATGGATTGAAGGAATTCGATGGATGCAGGCATGATTTGGTTGAGGGAAAATTTAGGTATTTGTTGTTCGTTGGAAACCCTAGAACCATGAACGAGAGAGAGGGGAACACAGGAGCAGGTTGCAGCGGATGATAACGGGAAGAGGTGGGAAGGGAGGCTGGGAGGAGAATTGATGTTAGGGCCGTTTGATTGGGATACTGCAAGCAACCATGACATCAGACGGTTAAGGGACAGTGTAATGATTCTATGGTCCCTGTGGCTCCTCACGCCAAGGAACCGGCTTTTGTCGCCTATCCGTCCGTTGGATACCGCACGAGCTAATCGAGCCACCAGAGCGCGCCCGCGGGGCGCTTCGGATCTGCGGATCTATCGGGCAAGGGACAGGCTTTTGCAAAAGAAACCTCAAAAGTTGGATTAGTTTACTTAAAATAAATAAATAATCTCGTCTGGAGAACTTTTTCTCCATCAACTGCCATCTATTATTATTTATTTAAATAAAAAATAAATAATATCCTCAATTTTATCATAATTTACAAATATTCTTTATATCTCTAATTGATGTAATATCCATCATATATTTTTTAATTTATTATAATATCCACTATTGATCTTTCGATTTGGGACAAAATCCACCACCAATATCTATGTGGCAAATTTCTCAAAATTAGATAATTAACATAAATTTATTAAATTATTTTAAAATAAAATTAAATTAAATGATTAAAATATTCAAATTTTAACCTTATTTTCATTCTTTACCCTCATCCTCCTCTTCAAGATGGCCATATAACTCCAACGACCCTCCAACCACCATCACCACTATCTTCATCTCTTTTTTCTTCGCCTTCTCTTCTCTTCTTTTCTCTCGCCCTTTTCTTCTTCTCTGTCACTTTCCAGAATATTGATGAAGATAGGATTGGAACTGGGCCGGGCCAGGACGGGCCTTACCCCAGCCCGAGCCTGGTCCAAAATAATTTTTCGGGCTTCGGGCCAGACTTAGATCCGATTTTTTTAAAAAAATACAGATCCGAACCCAATCCGAGCTGGGCTCGAGAACGGTCCGAGCCCAATCGGACCAGCCCGCATCCAATCATGCTTCAGCCTCTTCATGCCCAACCACCGCGTTCGGCACCTCTCGCATCTCCTCCGCCGATCCGCAGCTCCTCCACTCGTGGCTTTTTTGTCTCAATCCCCCTCCCCCAACCCCCTACCCCGATGTCCACAGACATATCCCGCTCGTCGACAGCGATGCAGAAGCCATGGAGGATGGCGCGAATGGTGCCGTGGAGGGACGTCGAGAATAAGACGACCTTGGGGTGCTTGGGCTCATCAGCGAGATGCTTCCAGAGGGGTTTAACGGTAGGATGCTCGTCCTCGGCCTTGATCGGGTGATAGTGGTGGTGCGTGAGGGATCGAGGGAGGAGGTAGGACTTCTTGGAGGCAAAGGTGAGGGAGGGGAGGTTGTTGAGGTCGTCTATGAGATCCCAGGTGTTGATGACGACAGTGGATGAGGCAGAAGCAACGGCGAGCTAGGGATCGGGGTCGTTTGGGGTTTTGAGGGAGCCGTAGGCGGTGGAGGTGAGGGAGACGAGATGGATAGACTAAAGAGGAGGAAGAGAGATAGAAACCTAGGGAGAAGAGGAGGCGGAGGAGTGGGAGGAGAAGATGATGCCGTCGGGGAGCACCACAATGACCTCATTGATGTCCGTCTGTGCTCGGAGGTTGTAGTTCCCATGCTGTTGGAGCCCGGACAGGATCCTCGCAGTGATCACCTGCCGGTGCCGCTCCCTAAGCTTCGTTCTTTCCTTCTCCTCCTTCGGTCGCGGCCGTCTCATCGCCCCCCTTACATCATCCCCTCCTCCCCACTGCTGCTGCTACCGATTCTCCCTGGTTGCTCGAAGTAGTGTGGGGGTTCGGGCCGAACTTTGGGTTGAGTTTCGGGTGCCGGGCCAAAGGTACGCTTGAGTCCGGATCGAAAGCAAAATAGACCTATTTTTTGGGTCCGAATCCGGCCTGAATGATTTCGGATCAAGCCCAAAGTCCGGCCCGAAGCTAATCCGACCCAAGCTCACTTCCAGCCTTAGGTGGAAAAGAGGGTCTCCTCTTCTTCTCACTCTCCTTCTCTTCGTCCTCTCCCTTCTCTTTAGTAAAGACTTTAATATAGATTCATATTCACTTTAGTAGAGAACTTGGTGAAGAAAAAGGTTATGAAGTGATCTTGAGCAAGACTTCGTGGGCAAAATGCAAAATTTTTATCCAAAATGATAACCATAAAATTAAATTGAACAAAAAAAATTTCAAATATTTATTCTGAGATCTACTTGAGAATTTATTGAGAGAGAGAGAGAGAGAGAGAGAGAGAGAGAGCTCACATTCCTCTTCCATCGGCTAAGGCTTATTCCCAGGGATCCATCCACTCATCGCAACTTTTTATTAGATGAAATTTATAGAAAAAAATGGAGAGAGAGAGAGAGAGAGAGAGAGAGAGAGAGAGAGAGAGAGCTTTAATGTTTATCAACATTGAGCATTTCATCTGGCAGGCCTTGGTAGATTGATGGACAACCTTGATGCGTTTGCCTCCATATCATTGCTAGGGTTCTGGGTGGGATGAGAAGAAAGAGAAGAAAAAAAATAGAGAAAATACGTCATCTTAAGATAAATCTTTCGTGCTCGCACATAAATTATTTTATAGAAATATTTAATTTATCATCAATTTTGCTTATTAAATACGTTAGAGCCATCCGTTTATGAGGTCCAAAAATGAAAAGAGAGAGAGGAGAGTAAAAAGAGAAGAAGAAAGAGGGAGGAGGAGAAAGGAGAGGGGGGGAAAAAGAACAGAAAGAAAGAGAAGGGGAGGAGGATGGGGGCGGTGGCGGCAAAAGGGATAAGGGTAGTGGTAGCGATGGTCATAGGGTTGCTAGTAAAATTGTATGGCCATCTTAATGAGAAAGATTAGGGGAGAGGATCATGTTAAGATTAGAACTATGATATTTTAGAGATTGACTCTTTTGAATCCATTCAATCATATTTTGAGATAATCCAAAAAATCCACATTACTTATCTATTTTTGAAAAATTTCACTACACAGGCATTGGCGGTGAGCTTTGTCCTAAATTATGATGTTGGTGGTGGATATTGCAATAAATTAAAAAATATAAGGCCGACATTGCAAAAATTAGAGATGCTGAAGGAATTTAAAATCGAGATAAAAATTAAAATATTTATTTATCTTTTATTGAAAGAGAAGCTGAGAATGATGGACTCCAGAGCTTCCAAAATTATGCTTTACATTGTATCATGCAATGTCAAGCCTTGTAAGCAATTCTTCTAATCGATCTCACCTGTATACATGAATGCTTTCGAAACGAAATGAAATAAAAAGTAAAAAAAATTCTTACATAGCGAATGTGGAACTCCGATAGCAAGTAATACTGTGAATGAACTTAGAAATTTCAAGAAATCTGAATTGCTGTACCATTTCATGTTTGTAATGCACACTGGCTTGCCAAACAAGAATCGCCGTTTCAGATGACTCCTGTCAGCTATGTCTTGCATGGCAATTTGATCAGGGTTGAGTGGAACATATTTATCAAATAAATAACCTCCATGACCTGTTATAGAGGAAGGTAAAGCTTTAGTCATGCTATACAGTCATTTGGTTGTTAGGTAGTGAACATTCCTGAAAAACTTGTTCTATAAAAATTACCTGTAAGTATTTTGCACAAATTGGTTTCACGAAAGTTAGTAGGTTATAAAATATGAAAATTAACCTTTGAAACAAACAAGTCTTTCATTCTTTTTTTAAAAAGAACTCCCTTTTTATGATCACCATTAAGCCAAAAAAAAAAAAAAAAATCCTTTTTATTTAAAAAAAGAATTAACAGTTATTCGTTTCATGAAAAGTCGTGGCTAGCTGGTGTACTTTGAAACACAAGGATGGTTTTTTTTTTTCGGTAAACAAACGCAAGGATGTTTGAATGGTAATGCATTGCACCTATTTAACATGTTGCAACATTTACATGGTGTGTTCCCAAATCATGGACACAAAACACTGTCAAGATTCAAGAAGCGCAAAGGATATGTCAGTAATGAATAATATGCTGCTTGGTTCCCATTTATACGGGGATGAATGAAATGCAAACAACTGGGATCCGTGCTCTAGTAGCTTTTAGCGTCATCTTATCAACATTCTTTTTAATGCTGTAAATTGGACTCAGAAGATTAGTAGTTGTTGCTGAGACACTTAAGAAATTACGAAAGCTCAGAGCTGAGCGAGGGGATGATGAACAAGGATTGGAGGATGAACAGGGTAGGATTTCGCAGATGCAGCGGTCAACTCGAGCTCAGGTTCGCCCTGAACTGGAATACCTGCCTATATACATCTCTGATGTCACAAATGCATTTCTGAATTCTCTTTATAACCCCTCCACAAATGTTCTAATCCCTGTTTATACCTCCTTTCTTTTTACTTTGTTATGTAAATCTTTCTTATCAATAAATTCTGGTGGCATGTGCCTCCTTTATCATCATCAGAAAAAAAAATCTCTTGGCACTTGTAGCAAAAACCACTGTGATTTTCGGCTTGTGTTGCTTGACAGAGAAGAAAGAATAACAGAGTAACCCCTGGATAATGGGGTTTTTGCTCTTTTGAGAGGTTGCATTTAACTTAGAAGGCTTGCTTTTGATTTGAGACCTGGAGGTCTTTCAGATGTGGGTCTTGGTTTCGTTTTTGAGTGCAGTAGTAGCATCCGCTGGATGCTATTGGATAATGTTGGGCAATTGGATGTTGGACTTCTATGATTTGCAAGGGGCTTGAGCCTGCAGAAGTTGGAGCTGCGGAGCTGTTGCTTCAAGTAAAACAGCTGCCTTTACGGTGATACTTGTGGGTGCAGGGGTCCCAGGCATTGCTTGTTGGCCATCACCTACTGGCACTTTTGGCAGAGACCATGATGATTGTCTATAATCCACGGTGTTGCGGCCAATCCCTCGTCGCCCGATCACCGAGGGCGCACACCTGCAAGAAAAGTTCTCACAAATCGGAGATGCCTCCGATGGGGACCCTCCGACGGTCAAGTCAGAGAGACTAGACAACAGCGAAAAATCAGAGGCTCAACTCGAGAGGGCTAGAGAAAGCTTGGGAGCTAGAGGGAGTGTCAGAGAGCTTACCAAGACTGTTGCCTTACCCCTTTTTATAGTAGAATGCGGCGTAGTCCCGCCATTAATGGTGCAGACAACTGGGGAGTTGTCGAATCGTCGGGGACTGTCAAATCACCGTGGGCTATCAAATCGCCGCGGGTTGTCAGAATGAACCCATGTCCTCGGCAGGACAATGCCCCAGAGCGATTGCACGGCATGTCCTTGACAAGACAACAGCCCATAGCGATCGTACGGCCCTTGGACGGGCTGGCCGACTATACGTCGGTATTCGACTGTCGGGACGTCGGGTGATGACCCAGAGACACCGTCGGCCGGTTTAATGCCTCGCTGAAGTCGAACGTCGGCTGCCACCCCCGACAGTGAGTCGGTGACTTGGGCTCTACCGCTCGGCTGGTCGGAAACAGAATGGGTCTGTCCGGCCGACACACCTTCGGTCGGATAATGTTGGCAGCTACTGTCGGCAGTCGTCGGTCGATGCGGTCGGTAGAGTCGGACGTCGATCGGACAGGTCCGAGGGTGAGTCGGCGTAAAAGGAGTCGGTCGGTATATCCCAACAGTTGCCCCCTCCACTCCTGAGTCGGATGTCGTGCTGGCCAGCGTCTCCGCATGGGCGACGGCTTCGGGCGAAAGGAGTGGATATCCATCGCGCCATACTCTGATTCTGACGTTCCATCACGTCACGCTCTGACTCTGGTGACCATACCAACGAACGGCCCGATGTCAGACGCCCCATTGAGAACGTGAACTGCCATCCCGTTGGGAACAGGAACCACCGTCTCCTCGGGAACTTGAACCATCATCTCCTTGGGAACACAAACCGCCGTCGGTTAGTGAATCCCGAGATGCGGTTTTTTCGCCACGTGGCAAGGGGCCATTGGGCCGAATTCATTCACGCGGATGGAGGCAACGTGGCTTGATCTGGTGGCGGGTGCGTCGAATCGTCGAACCGAGGAAGGGCCTAGGCGCCGCCACGTGTCGGCATCTGGGAAGCCCTCGTCCGGCGTGCTTTCATCTCGACCATTGATGGGCCTTATATATATGCGGCCACTTGCATCCAAAATTTCACTTTTGCTGCAAATCTGCTCCTGGCGCTGAGGCTTTGTCAAGTTGTCCCCCAGTTCCAGGTAGCTGTCTTGGTGCTCTCCCTTCGAAAGTTCTTCTTGGAGTTTTGTCTGTCTTTGTCTCCTTGCTCCCTTCCCTCTTCGCCATTTTCTTTGGTTCTCCTTTCTGGGGCTAGCGTCATGGCTAGAACCTCTCCACGAAGAAGTCAGTCGGGGAACCCGACCGACGACTCACGGTCGACCCCGGAGGTGGAGGTTTCTTCACTTTCGGGGGCAAACATCGAACGGCTCAAAGAGCAATACAGTATCCCGGAGCAGTTCGAGCTCTTCGCCCCTGGGGCTGAGGGTTGGGTTAACAACCCGTCTCCGGGCCAGGTGGCCTTCTATGTCGAGGACCTTCGGACAGATCTTCGCTTTCCGATTCCGGAGTTCGTCCGGAATGTTCTGGATTATTACGGACTTTGTCCGGCTTAACTGGCGTCGAACTCAGTCCGACTGATAATCAGCTTCGCATTGTTGAGTCGGCTTTTGCCGACCTATCATCGTATCTCTCTCTTCCTGGCGTTCTTCGTCCTCCGACCCCACCCGAAGGCCCGAGGGTGGTGGTTCTTCAATCTCCGGAAGGATCTTTCGTTCATCACCGATCTTCCATCATCGATTCATGGGTGGAAGAACCAATTTTTTTTTGCCTCCTCTCCGCTTTCTTGGGGATTCCCTTCCCGCTGGGGGGACCCTCGGACTCAGCCGAATGAGAACAGTTGGGTGGAGGACGGAGACCGAGAGGATTTTCATCGACTGAAGGATGTGTCGGTGCCGAAGCAGAGGGAGCTCATCACCGAGCAAGCTCTGTACGACGCCGGCCTAAGTTTGGTTCCTCGTTTAGGTACATCTCGGTCTGTCAGTTGTCCTTTGTCTTTTCTATCCATCTTTGGACTTGCGCTGATCCTTCATTAAAATTGCAGGGATGCCGCCGAGAGTGAGACTGACCGACACCGATATTCGACAATATGCGGCGAGAAAGAGACCGGCGCATGGGGCCGAACCATCGCGGCCTCCCAAGAGGCCTCAGATAGCATCGCCGACCGACCTTGCGGTGATGGGAGCACAGCCCGACGCCAAACGTGCGTTGGGCTACGAGCCAGTCATTGCTCTGTCGGCGCCGGCGGTGCCACCTGAGGCGCCATCTGAGGAAGGGGCGACCGAGGGGGCAGCCGAAGGAGCGTCGGCTCCCCCACCAACGGAAGAGGTTTGGGTCGAAGCACGTGAGTCTGAACGACCTGCAGCGGCCGCCGTCGTGGCCTCGGGAGGGACCCAATCGAGCTCGAGCTTTTCATCCCTCTTTGATTTTCGAGCCTGGGCGGCCGGACGAGGGAAGGCTTCGATGGCGCCGAGCGACGACACAAGGTCGGCCGGCCGAGCCGCGTCATCATACGTCCAGCTTTTCGAAGGAACGTCGGCCCTGGCCAATCATGATTTGGCCAGGAGGTTGTGCCAAGCAACCATTCTCTCGACCGACCGGGAGATCATGAAGAGTCGGCCAGTGTCCGACATGCTTTCTTCCTTTTATCCGACTATGATCCAGGTGAGCTCCTACTCTTCCTTTCTCCTCTTCATTATTGTTTTCCATCAATTCGGTTTTCTGACAGTTGGCCTTCCGTCCGCAGCTGATCTATAATATATCCGAGCTGGAGGTCGGGTACCGGAGGTTCGACGACGTCCGGACGGCCTGGAAGAAGAAGGCAGAGATCGCCGAGGCTGAGAAGGCGACGCTGGTCGACCAGTTGAAGTTGTCGGTCGATCGTGAGGCTAGGCTCGAGGAGGAGATCTCTTGACTCACCAACGGTCTAGCCACCTCGGAGGCCGAACTTCAGTCGGCCCGCGAGCAGGTTCAGTGCAAGACCCGCTCCGTTCACCAACTGAGGCGCGAGAGGGACGGCTGCGTTAGGAAACTTGAGACCGAGCGCGAACAGCTTCGCGTTAGCCTGGAGAACCTGGCCAAGGCTGAGGAGAACTTGTCCTCCGCCCAAGCCAACGCCGACATATTGAAGGCGGAGGTGGAGTCGGCCAGGGAGGCACTGGGTCAGGGGTGGAGGACTTCCGTAGTTCGAAGGAGTACCGGGAGGATCTCCTCGAGAGCGGCTTTGCCTCCTACCAGGTGGGGTACGAGGACGTCCGAGAAGCGATCCAAAGTCTGCACCCGAAGCTCGACCTGAGCGATATCGTCCCTCCATGGTCGGAGGACCAAGCGGCAGAGGGAGAGGCTGACCCACTGTCGATGGAACGAGTCACCGAGGATGAGGCGGCTCCAACCTCCGATCCCTCACCGACCCGAGCAGGCACGTCGGTTGCTCCCGAACTATACCCGATGGAAGAAGCCGACTCCGATGAATAGTCGGAGTATCCGCTCTGTTATCCTTGTACTTTTTTACTTTCTGTTCAGCCTTTGATATCTGTAATCGGGCCTCATCCCAATTTTGTAATCGAGATTCGTCCCAATTTTGACTTAGTAAAATCAAAGACTTCTCATTTTTTTTTCACGTGTAGTTGAATGTGTTTGATCATCCGAACCATCTCTGGGTGCATAGGTCGTAGTTCCGACATGTCCTATTAGGACGTTCGGTACGATCCAGCATAGCCGATCAAAGTGATCAGTGGCGTGCACCCCGCTAAGGGTAGAACAAGCCCCGATCACAGGTCGGCATTCTGACTATCGTGCAGGCTGCTTAGGATCTGATGGTCGAGAGCCATACAGATCGTAGGTTGAACGTCTGTCTCCCGGACTTTGGTCGGGTGCGCACATGGAGTCGGGTGTCAGCCAATCCCCAAACGTGGCTCGTCGACATGACCGTTCCATAGGGTCTGATAGTCGAGTAGCGTCCGACACATTCGGATAGGACAACGATGGCAAGTCGAATACCCATCGTCCGATCCTTGGTCGGGCGCATACATCGGGACGTACGATAAATGATGGCAAGCCGAATATCCTTCAACTGGTCGTGACCAGGTCAGTTCGTCGCAAGTCGAATACCCGTTGCCCAGACCTTGGTCGGGTGGGTACATCACGATCGTCTTGGCATTTTGCCGTTTCTTAGTCAAAAGTTTGGCAAGTTAGCCAACGGCGTTGGTCGAAGCCCTTTGCCTTCAGAGGCGGGGGCCATCGTAGATATTTTGCTCCTCCGATCCCTGTCGTAGAATCCGGTATGTCGTCGGTGATCGGGACGTAGATTGAGCCGTAGATTCAACGATCGAGTCATAGATTCGTTGATCGAAGCGTAGGTTTTCGACGAGACGTAGGGCTCAAGTCAGGGCGTCGAGGCTCGTACTTCAGGCAAGAGCCGACCCTCGATGGAGGGCCAAACTTCGCGGACTCTGGAGTTTTGAAATCGTATTGTATTCCGAGCAAGAAGGGCGTACGAAGTTTATTGATAATACAATTTCAGGTTGTCAGCATTCCAAGTTCGGAGAATAGCCGTCCCTTCTAAGGTCTTAAGTTGGTAGGCGCCCGGCCTGCAAGTGTCGATTATCTTGTAGGGTCCTTCCCAGTTCGGGGACAGCTTTCCTTGATCCTGAGGCTTCGAGACTTCCGTCTTTCTCAAAACCAGATCTCTGGGTCTGAAGGATTTCGGCTTGACTTTAGCGTTGTAGTATCGGACCACTCTCTGTCGGTAGAAAGCCATGCGGAGTTGAGCCTCATGTCGGAGTTCGGAAAGGAGATCCAAATCAGCTCTCCGACACTCAGAGTTGTCTGACTTATAGTATTGCTCGACTCTAGTTGATGGTAGCCCGATCTCTAGTGGGATCATTGCCTCCGTCCCGAAGGTCAAGTTGAAAGGAGTTTCCCCGGTCGGGATATGAAGTGTCGTTCGGTATGCCCAGAGGACCGAGTGCAATTCCTCGATCCAGAGGTCTCTGGCTACGTTCAGTCGGGTCTTTAGTCCATGTAGAATAGTCTGGTTGGTCACTTCGACTTCTCCGTTGGACTGTGGATGTTCGACCGAAGTCAGCTTATGCGTGATATGAAACCTTGCGCAGAACTCCCTGAAGTCATTGTTGTCGAACTCTCGTCTATTGTCGGTGATGATGGTGTGCGGCAGTCCGAACCTAAAGATGATGGACTTCTGGACAAAATCTTCCATCTTATGCTCGGTAATTTACGCTAGAAGTTCGGCCTCCACCCACTTGGTGAAGTAGTCGATTGCGACAACTATAAACTTTCTTTGGCCAGACGCCGGAGGGAAAGGACCGAGTATGTCAATCCCCCATTGGGCGAAAGGCCACAGGGCGATAATAGCAGTCAGTTGGTTGGCGGGCTGGTGTTGCAAATTAGCATACTTGTGGCATGGCTCGCACCTCCGAACCAGGTCAGCTGCGTCTTTCTTCATGGTGGGCCAGTAGTAACCCTACCGCAGGACTTTGTAGGCCAAGGATTTGCCCCCAGGTGACTCCCGCAGATCCCTTCATGCACCTCCCTGAGTGCGTAGTCCGCATCCGTCGGTCCGAGGCACCATAGCAAGAGAAGGGAGAACGACCTTTTGTAGAGTCGCCCGTCCATCATTACGTACTGGGAGGCCGTCCATCGGAGTCGCTTGGCTTCCGCAAGGTCTTCAGGGCTGGTTCCGTCGGTCAGGTACCGGACGATTGGGTCCATCCAATTTGGCTCGGTCGTCAGTTACAGCACCTCCTCGACCTTGTCGATGCTCGATTGCTCGAGGCTCTCCACGAGTGTCCGGCCCAGGGTGCTATAGGCGGACATCGCGAGTCTGGAGAGTGTATCGGCCCGAGCATTCTCCGACTTGAGAATGTGGGAGATCTCAAAATACTTGAGGTGTGCCATGAGATCTCTCACCTTCTGAAAATATTTTGCCATGGTTGGGTCTCGCGCCTCAAATTCGCATTTAACTTACCCCATGATCAGTTGGGAGTCGGAGAAGACTCTGAGGCTGTCGATCCCGAGCTCCTGCACCATTCTCAAGCCAGCGAGAAGCACTTCGTACTCGGCTTGATTATTGGAAGCTTTAAAGTTGAATCGGAGAGCGTACTCGGTAACCACCCCCTCTGAGTTGGTGAGCAGGAACCCAACGCCGCTCCCTTGGGCATTGGAAGCTCCATCTATGTGTAACACCCAGGTTGACCCGGGGTCACATTCAGAGGTCGCAGCTTCTTTGGAGCTCCCGTCTTCCGACATTTGGTCGGCTGTCGGGTATTTCGCAATAAAGTCAGCCAGGACTTGGGCTTTCAAAGTTGGATGCGGTCGGTACCGAATGTCGAACTCGCTCAACTTCACTGCCCATTTCGCCAGTCATCCTGATGTGTCGGGGCGATGGAGGATCGCCCTCAGGGGCTGGTCGGTCAGGACCACGATGGCGTGTGCTTGAAAATGCGAACGGAGTCGTTGCACGGATATGACCAGAGCAAATATCATCTTTTCCACCCTTGAGTATCGAGTTTCGGCCCCGTGGAGTACCTTACTGGTATAGTATATGGGTTGGTGAATTTGGCTCTCGCTCTCCCGGACGAGTATCAAACTAACAGCCTTTGGGGAGGTAGCCAAATAAAGATACAATGTTTCTCCGACTTCTGGCTTCACTAGCAGGGGCGGAGAGGTCAGGTACTTCTTTAAATCTTCAAAGGCTTGCCGGCACTCATTCGGCCAGGAAAAGTCCTTCGTTTGCCTCAGGGTTTTGAAGAACGATAGGCACCTCTCAGCCGACTGAGAGATGAATCAACTAAGCGTGATGACCTTCCCATTGAGCTGCTGCACCTCTTTTTTGCTGTTCGGGTGTCACATGTCCATAATCGCCCTTATCTTTTCGGAGTTGGCCTCGATTCCACATTGAGAAATAAGAAACCCGAGGAACTTCCCCGAAGCTACCCCGAAGGCACACTTGATCGGATTTAACTTCATCCGATGTTGCCGAAGGGTGCGGAAGGTTTCTTCCAAGTCTTGGACATGGTCTGAAGCCTGTGCACTCTTCACCAGCATGTCATCTACGTAGACCTCCATATTGTGCCCGATCTGATTCTTGAAGACTTTGTTGACGAGGCGTTGATAGGTGGCTCCGGCATTCTTCAGACCGAAGGGCATAACTCTATAGCAGTAAAGGCCCTTGGCGGTCACGAAGGCCGTGTGCTCTTCATCCTCGAGCGCCATCCGGATCTAGTTATATCCCACGAAGGTGTCCATGAAGCTGAGCAGTCGATGTCCGAACGTCGCATCCACCAGTTGGTCGATCTTCGGTAGTGGAAAGCTGTCCTTCGGACAGGCCCGATTCAAGTCGGTGTAGTCGATACAAATCCTCCACTTTCTGTTGGCTTTCTTCACCATGACGACATTCGCAAGCCAATCGGGATAGGTGGTTTCTTTGATGAAGCCGGTCTCGAGCAGCTTGTCCACTTCCTCGTCGATGGCCCTCTGTCTTTCGGGGGTGAATGTCCATTTCTTCTATCTCACCGGCTTCATGCCAGGGGCGATGTTAAGTCGGTGAGTCATCATCTTCGGAGGTATGCCGGACATATCTACTACCGATCAAGTGAATACGTCGGTGTTATCCTCCAACAGTTCTATCAGCTGCCGTCGCTCCGGGTCGGTCAACTGCGACCTGACCCAAACGACCTGCTCAGGGTTTCTTGTCATCGGGATGAAGATTAGCTGTTCAGTCGGTTCACCCCGCTCCTCCTCTTCCCGTTGGTTCAGCTTGTCGACCGTCAGGGAGTCCTTCGACTCAGTGCTTTGAGTAGAAATTTGAAAGCACCGTCGAGCGAGTTATTGATCCCCACGCATCTCTCGGGCTCCATTTTTGATCGGAAATCGAACCAGCAGGTGGTACGTCGAGACTATCGCTCTAAGGGCATTTAGCCCGGACCTTCCAAGTATGATGTTGTAGGCCGAAGGTACTTGGACGACCGTGAATGTCATATGGATGGTGCTTTGTCTTGGTTCGGTCCCAATTATCACGGGAAGAGTAATTTTTCTTTCCACCGCGACGGCTGGTCCGGCGAAACCCACGAGGGGCGTAGAGATCCTCCTGAGTCGGTCGGTCGACAGTCGCATTCGAAAAAAAATTGAGTAAAATAAAATATTAGTTGAGCTTCCATTATCGACAAAAATCTTTTTTACATTATAATTCGCGATTGTTGTCGAGACAACAATAGCATCATCATGGAGAGTTTGGATTCCCGGAGCATCCTCATCTGTGAAGATGATTACATTGTCTTGGTGCGGCTGCTTCGTCGACTCTTCTCCAGCAGTCGTCCCCCGATCCAGTCGTCTGGAGATCATGTTGATGACCCCAGCTGTAGGCTGATTATTCGCCGCCTCTTCAGTTGGTTGGGGTTGTCGGTCGTTAAGGGGCCGAACCGATGGATCCCTTCAGTACTTCTCAAGATAGCCTCGTCAGATGAGGTCCTCTATCTTATCCTTGAGTTGGATGCATTGCTCGGTGGTATGACCGCGGCTCCGATAGAACCGGCTGTACCTTCTCCGATCGAGGTCTTTTGCCTTCAGAGGTGGAGGCCGTCGCAGATATTTCGCTCCTTCAATCTCCATCAAGATCTGCGCACGAGGAGCAGAGAGGAGAGTGTAGGAGTCATACCTGCGATGCACCGGCTTCGGACTTCACTGTCGGGGTGATCTCGGGTTCCGCCATCGGGCTGAGACCCGTTTGTCGGTCGGGGGCCTGCTGGGTTCAGCAGGAGCCCGACCTTTCTTGCACTTCTTCTTTTGGCCCGTGCTCTCGGTCAGGCATCGATCGGAAGCTCCTTCATCTACGTGCATGTATTTGTATGCGCGCTCCAGCAATACGACGTATGTCTGGGGGAGGATCTTGTCCAGGGAGTATGTGAAGCGAGACTCCCTTAGCCCCCTCTTCATGGCCGAAATAGCCATATCTTCGTTGAGGTCCCGAACCTCAAACGTGGCCGTGTTGAATCGGGCCACAAAGTGTCGTAGAGTCTCATTTTCTCCCTGCTTGAGGGAGAAAAGAATGTCTGAGATTCACGGTGGCTTCTGACTGGTGCTGAAATGGGTCACGAAAAAATATTCGAGCTGCCTGAAGGAGTAGATACTTTTCGAGCGAAGGCCGAAGTACCAGGCCCTGGCAGCTTTGCGGAGTGTGGCGGGGAAGCCGACGCAAAGGAGGGCATCGGTTGCCCCTTGGATTGTCATGAGAGCCTTGAGCTCTCCAGATGGTCAATTAGGTCGGTGGAGCCGTCGTAAGGCTCCACGTGAGGCATCTTGAACCGACTAGGGATTGGTTCATCGAGGATGAATCGGAAGTGAGGTTGGGTGGTCCGGAAGTCGACGTTGTTTGACGACTTCTGTCCATCCGCCTGGAGTTGGGCAAGCCGACGGTCAATTTCTTCAAACTTGCACTCGTAGTCATCTAACCGTCGGTGTTGAGAAACTCCAGGAGTCGATCCTCCTGATGAATTTGAGAGTGAGGTGGACGGCGTCCACGGCCGCTTCTCCCTCCTCACTTGCTCCAGTTGGGAAGGAGAGGGACGTCGAGACTGGCTGGCGTCACGCTGTGTCGCCTCCCCCCTTCTCGGTGGGAGTGGTGAGACGGCTGCTCTTGAAGAGGAGATGGAAGTGGATGCGGGCGTCGGTGGCTACTTCTGGATGGCATGGGATGCGCCACCGGTTGTTCTGCCTGCGATCGCGGCAACTGAGTCGATTGCTGCTGGAGATTTTTGACCGCATCCATCAGAACGGTCATTTACCGCATGATCGCCGCAATCTGTGCCTCCGTGGTCACCGTCGGGTGCGGAGAGCTGGGCTCCGCCATAGAGGGTGAAGGAGAGGGCTCTTCCCGACAGGAAGAGTGCCTCACCGACTCGGTAGCTCTCGATCGTTGAGCTCTGATTTTCGTCATCTCGAGAGATCTCTGAAGCTCTAGGGAGCTTGCTATCTTACCTCGAGCGCCTCGCCGATCCAGTAGCTCTCGATCGCTGAGCTCTGATTTTCGTCATCTCGAGAGGTCTCTGAAGCTCTAGGGAGCTTGCTATCTTACCTCTGTCGAGCCGTCCCCCTACCTGGCGTGCCAAATCTATTGCGGCCAATCCCCCGTCGCCCGATCGCCGAGGTCGCACACCTGCAAGAGAAGTCCTCACAGATCGGAGATGCCTCCGGTGGGGATCCTCCGACGGTCAAGTCAGAGAGACTAGGCAACAGCAGAAAATCAGAGGCTCAACTTGAGAGGGCTAGGAAAAGCTTGGGAGCTGGAGGGAGCGTCAGAGAGCTTACCAAGATTGTTGCCTTACCTCTTTTTATAGTAGAATACGGCGTGGTCCCGCCATTAATGGTACAGACAACTGGAGAGTTGTCAAATCATCGGGGGCTATCAAATCACCGTGGGCTGTCAAATCACCGCGGGTTGTCAGAATGAACCCATATCCTCTGCAGGACAATGCCCTAGGATGATTGCACAGCATGTTCTTGACAAGACAACAGCCCATAACGGTCGTACGGCCCTTGGGCGGACTGACCGACTATACGTCGGTGGTGCGTAGTCATTGATAGCACTAAAAATAACTCTGCTCACTACGTAGGTAGGATAAGTCAAGATCGTATCCTCAGGAATCTTGGGTTAAGTTGAGATTGCAAAAAAAAAATAAAAAAAAAATATTATTTTTGATTTAGAAAATAAATTATCTTAAAATTGATATAACTAGAAAATAAAGAGCTCGGGAGTTTTGAATTAATTTTGCACTAGTAGAGTTGTATCTTTTTTTTTAATTAAATAGATGTGATTAATCTTAGAAAAAATATCTGTCTTTCCTCGGCATGCTCCGTACCCATAGATCACGGCGCGTCTCCGGAAAGTACTAGGTAAACAACTCTTCTTTCCTCGGCACGCCCCGTATCCGTAGATCACGGCGCATCTCCAGAAAGTAAAAGTTGTTTCTAATATTAATCTAACAAGAAAGCATAAATAAAAGCATATGAAGGAGAGCAAATAAAGAACTCATGATGATTTAAATAAAAAGCATAATCTTTATTGCATATAAAGAAATACAAGAAAGTTTAGAACAATGAACCATCTCTGTGTCGTTACAAAATTTTTTCTCCACTCTCGAGACTGCTAGTCTAGCTGCTCATGAAGTAGTCCCTTTCTATTCCTCTATGCAAAGCTCTAGAAAAATTTCTGGGCTCCCCCTTCAATGGGAGTACAAAAGCCTTTTTATAGGTGTTAGGAGGAAGGAGTTTTACATGATTTTTCGATGTGGGACTAAAAAAATGCTAAAGACTAAAAGATGGATGGATGAGATGGAAAGATCACAAATAGATAAAAAAAATATAAATCTTTCCTCTCAAAATATTTTCAAATATTAATTTTTTTTCTTTAATGAGCATCTATTCGTTTGTTCGCGTCCGCCAGCAAAAACTCCCTGCGAACCCACCTGCCGTGCGCCCGCCTGCCGCGCTCCCGCACCTGTGCGCCCGCACCCACGCGTCTGCGCACTCACGCTCGCGATGCCGCACCTGTGCCCGCGCTCGCGCCCACACCGCGTCCGCCCCGCATCTGCCCCATGTCCGCGCTCACCCGCGCGCCCAGGAACACTGCCGCGTGAACATTCTTTTTGTATTTCAAAAAGAAACTTTTGTTTCTTCACAATGATGTCTATATCCTTTTAGATTTCTTGCATAGTATCTTCATTTTCTATAATACCGTATGCATCTTTCTTTTATTTTAATTTTATTTTAAGTCCAAATTTTTTCAAACTTGAGTCTTTTTGATCTATGAATCGGACTCTTTGTATCGACGATCATCTTTCTTATAAAACATAAAAAGAAGCATCAAATTCTTAATAAATAAAATAAATTAAATATGATTTTCTGCTTTAAATGACTTAAATTAAGTGTTTATCAGTCGGTATTCGACTGTCGGGACGTCGGGTGATGACCCAGAGATACCGTCGGTCGGTTTAATACCTCGTTGAAGTCAGACATCGACTGCCACCCCCGACAGTGAGTCGGTGATTTGGGCTCTACTGCTCGACTGGTCGGGAACAGAATGGATTTGCCCAGCCGACACACCTTCGGTCAGATAATGTTGGCAACTACTGTCGGCAGTCATCGGTCGGTGCGGTTGGTAGAGTCGGGCATCGATCGGACAGGTCCGAAGGTGAGTCGACGTAAAAGGGGTCGGTCGGTATATCCCAACACACGGTTCCATTATATCCACCATGAGGGCTTTTCTTATGGGGTTCTCATTCCATTCTCTTTTGTCGCAGTCCATTTCTATCCTAAAACCAAAATATTCGAGTGATGAATATCGATATTTCTTGTTTGCAATTCTATCGGAGGTCTCCCAAGAGACAAAAATTATAGCTGTGATATAATTTCTTATGAATATTTTTTTTTAAAAAATTTAAAAAAATAAAAAAAATAAATGTGAGAGGAGAATTTTTTAATAAGCTGTGATCTACTCGTACTTCTGAGGTACTTTTTAGCGACAGCCACGAGGTGTTCTTAAAAAAGAGCTCTAAATTTCTTATATGTCAAATTAGCACCGATGATCGATTCATTCGTTGCTGTAGCATTTGGGTTCTGCGTGTGCAAAATACGTAGCCTTTGGTCGGCGCGCTCTGAAGTAGAATATATATTTTTCGTGGAACCGTAGACCCACACAACATGAGTACGAACCATTGCATCTGTTGAAGAAAAATTAGATAGGTGGAAATTATCCCCCATAGTGTGAAAGAGCAATATATATATATATATATATATATATATATATATATATATATATATATATATATTTTTAATGAGATAGGAGAACTCTTTGGACAAACACAGAGCCACAAAATTTTATTCAAAAAAAATAAAAAAATTATACAAATAAAAATTATTTAAAAAATCACAATTATAATTAATTTTTTTTTTCAATTAACAAAATCTTCTGTATCTAAAAAGATAAAGAAAAGAATAAAGAAACCAGAGGGAAGAAGATGAAACCATCCACATATATCATCAGAAGTACTTCTGTAAATGCCTTGTAAGAGGTAATTTGACTACTCCCAGGAGACTCAGAAGATGCTCCTAAGAGTTTCAGAAGAGGATCCAAATACCGAGGAGAAGCAGAGAGACTCTGAAATAACAGAGCTATTATAGAAAAAGCCTCATAGGAGGAAAATTCTTCATTATCATCTCTATCAAAACCGATGCATAGCATCAAAGAAGATTGCCACCAGGTGCATCGAAAAATCAAGGACAGAAGTAGGGAAGACTCAGAAAGAATGCAAACTTTATCATTGTCTCCACCAGTAGCAAACCAAAGAAATACCAAACAGCTAAAAAATAAACCAACCTAATCCGTCCTCAGACAATAGCAAACAATCAAATAACAAAACAACCTAACAACAGTCAAATAAAATCAGTAGTGAGGACTTTAAAAATTTGAATCAAATAAGTAATCACAAGCGATCAATCCAGATGTTTCATTATTGTCTGCACCATCAAAGAGAACCAGAAAGACATAATTAGTCATTATATAAGGCACCAATATCAGCCCAAATCCGAGAGAAGCCAGCCAGCTCCTTGAAGGAAGCAAGGATGGACCATTCTGTAGTTAGAGTAATAGCTTTGGCAATAACACCCTAAGAATATCCAAATTTTTGGAAAAAAATATGAGCATTTCGGTTAGTCCAAATAGACCAGCAGACAGCAGCCATCAGGCATGTAATGGTAGAACAAGATGAACTATGAAAGCATCTCTTAATCCAAATAGAGAAAAGATCAGGCAGATTATAGGACAGAAGATAAATCGAGAGCTTAGAGCAGATGACGTCCCAAATAGAGATAGCAAAAGGGCAAAAGAGAAACATATGATCCCTAGTTTCAGGGGCCCCATTACATAAATCATATTTTTTTCAAGTAAATACCTAGTTTTACAGGTAAGACTGCTCTAGTATTGAGTTTGTTTAATAGAGTAAGCCAAAGAAAGCTTTTGAACTTAGAAGGAGTACATGATTTTCAAACAACTTTAGCAAGATATCACTTAACACCTTTGCTAATTTGGAAAGAATATGTTGAAGAAACAGAAGATGTGCCTTTAGAATTTGCAAGTCAAAAGAGCTTATCCGACTCAGAAGTAAGAGCATAATCTTGAAGCAAATATAAAAGAGATTCCTTCTGGGCTACCAATTCAGATGAAAGATTGAAAAAAGGAATTCTCCAAGTCCCATGATCTTGGTTAAAGAAACTTTTAACATTTGAGAGTTTAAATCTGCAAGCTTTATAAAGATCTGAAAACAATCATTTGAGAGGAGTATTTCCAAGTTAGCGATCCAGCCAAAATGAGGTTGATTCCCCATTTCCCACATAATATCCACATCTGTTCCAGAATGGAAGAAGAGAAAAAACAATATCCCTCCATAATCTACAGCATAATTTATCTGATTTCTAGCAAGGAGAGAGCTTAAACTTCTTAAAGTAAACGCCATTAAGAGACTTTCTCCAAATACCCTCGTCAGAAGATAAAAATCGTCAGCCTCACTTAGCAAGTAGAGAGGCATTAAAGATTTTGAGATTTTTGACACCAAGGCCCTCCTCATCTTTCGGAAGACATACTTTCTTCTAATTAACTTTATAAACATAGCTAGAGGCTGTATAAGAACCAGCCCAAAGGAAGCACCTTCTAATCTTGTCTATTCGATTACATACCTAGGTAGGTAGTTTAAATAGAGAGAGAAAATAATCAGAGATCGAAGAAAGGATATAATTGATCAATGTTAATCTACCACCAAAGGACAAGACCTTCCCCTTCCAAGAGGCCAGCTAAGCTTCAATAGTGTGAATAAGGGGAAGCCAATCTGACTTCCTAAGTTTGCCCACTTTAAGAGGGAGCCCATAAAAGGTAAAGATGAGGTTTTATAGTTCAGCCAAGAAGTAAAGACTATCCCCTATGATCTATCAAGACCAATAGGCACCACCAAGCTTTTAGAATAGTTAATGGAGAGACCAAAAAGGAACTCAAAAGAGTAGAGCATAAACTTTAAGGTAGTAAACAATAGTTTATCATCGTGAGCAAAGATCGAAGTATCATCAGCATGTTGAAGTATTTCACTTCCGTCAAGGCCATAAAAAAATTTAGCCAACTTGGCATTTAATAAGAGCTTAGAAAGAGGGTCCACAGCCAAAGAGAAAGGTAAGGTGATAGAGGATCACTTTGTCGAATCTCTCTTTTACAAGATATCCACTCATCATGATCACTATTGGCACACACTGCAGTCTTAGAGGAGAAGAGAATGTTATGAATCTAACCACACCATTTAGGGGGGAAGCCACGATGAGATAGCTCGATGTAGATCGAAAACAGACAAAAAAACTTGAAAAGGAACCTAGTATTGCTTTATATTGATCATTTGATGAGAAATGAACCAGTGAGACACCATAAAACTCTGACCAAGTATCAACCATGAACTCTGTAAAGACTGGACATGTACGCAGCAACGCAGTAGTTATATAATGAAGAGAAGAATTGATCTGGCAGAACATAATTTCCATTGTTCCAAAGCATAACACAGAATCACAGTCCAACATATGATCGGCATATATACTCAGAAACATCATCTCCTACAATATAACTGTGATAAAGTCTTCCAGATAGGAAAGTTACCATGTTTATACTTTATATGGCAGTGGTAATCAGCAAAGGTATATGGAGAAGTAAACAAATAGAGATCCAAATCCCCATTATAAACTCCTCTAACCTATATATCATGTCTCCGATGATTGCAGCGATAGCTTGGCACGCAACAGCCAAAAAAGCGGCACAAAGACCATAGTTGTCCCCATAGAAGAATGTATCGTAGAGAAGAACGATATACAATATCTTCCATATGGCACGAGATGGCTGCTATAACATTAAGAAAAGAGAGAGCAGAAAGAACCAACCACCCCGCATAATACTTCCACCAACTAGAGAAGGATACTCCAAAGATATAATCAATAGCTATCCTCCAACAAAGTGATCCCAGTAACTCCCATAAATATCCTCCTAGCTATTAAGAAGCTTTTACAGGTGTACAGCAAAGCAGCAGCCCTTACAAGAATCTACATATATACCTCAGTGGGAATCGATTTAGAAAAGGTTTAGTTACCTTTATATATTTCAGCTTCTTTTGCATTGCATTTTTTTTTAAAATTTTTTTTGAAATAATATATTTTTAATAAAAAATTTTGAAAATACAACGGTTGAAAAAGTATTTACGAAACTACCATTGGTGGGCCACGTCAGATAAATTCATGGGTTCAACCCACGAATTCACGATCCACATGAAAAATTTATGGGTTGAACCCACGAATTCATTGGCCATGCAGCCCATATGCACACATCTTAATGCTCTACATGGCGTTGAGGCATGAAAATTGAAGTTTGATTTCGTGCTTTCAATGCATGAATTCAATTTTTTTTTAAATTGTGACCTGGGGTCACGTTCCCGTCCCCACCTTTCTGCCCCACGTTTTCATCCTCGATTTTTTTTTCTAGCCCCAACGTCGGTTCCCACCTCCCTGCCCTCCGATCGTGCTCCCCTCCCTCCAACAGAGCTGTCGGCTCGTATCACGGCAACCAGACCCCCCTCCCTTACCCCCCGATGCTCCCCTCCCCTCCGACAACCCAGGGTTTCTTTGGGCCCCTCCCCCATTCCACGGTTCCCCTGCCCGCCACCTCACTCCACCGTTCCCCTCGGTCGTCGCCCCCCTCCACGGTCCCCCCCACCTGCCACCTCTCTCCATCGTTCCCCCAATCGCCGCCCCCATCCATGGTCCCCCCTGGCCGCCACCCCCCCTCCAAGGTCCCTCCCGCCCGCCATCCATCTCCACGATCCCCCCTGACCGCCACCCCCCTCCACAGTGCCCCCCCCGCCCGCCACCGCCCTCCACGGTCCTCCCCGACCGCCAACCCCCTCCAGCCGCCACCCCCCTCCATGGTACCCCCTGCCGCCACCGCCTCCACGGTTCCCCCTTCCCCTCCGGCTGTGCCATCGAGACCCCATCTCCCCCCGCCGGCTGCACAGAAAATTTTTTTTATGTCATTGTTTAATTTTTTTGAATTATTATAAGTGAAAAAAAAATTAGTAATTATAAATATTTTTTAAGTATATAAAATTTTATAATATTATATTTTTTGAATTGTAATAAGTGAAAAAAATAAAATTAATAATTTTAATTTTTTTTAAAGTATATAAAATTTTATAATATTATAATTTTTTGAATTATTATAAGTGAGAAAAGTAAAATTGATAATTAAAAAAATTTGTAAGTATGTAAAATTATATAATATTATAATTTTTTGAAATTTTATAAGTGAAAAAATTTAAATTAATAGTTATAAAATGTTTTTTAAGTATGTAAAATTTTATAATATTATAATTTTTTTAATTGTTATAAGTGAAAAAGTAAAATTAATAATTATAAATTTTTTTTAAGTATGTAAAATTTTATAATATCATAATTTTTTGAATTAGTATAAGTGAAAAAAATTAAATTAATAATTATAAAATTTTTGTAAGTATGTAAAATTTTATAATATTATAATTGTTTGAATTATCATAAGTAAAAAAATAAAATTATTAATTATAAATATTTTTAAAGTATGTAAAATTTTATAATATTATAATTTTTTTGAATTGTTATAAGTGAAAAAATTAAAATTGATAATTAAAAAATTTTGTAAGTATGTAAAATTTTATAATATTATTTAAGTAAATTATTATTAAAAATTTTATTTCAATTGCTGACTTAAAGCTATGTGATTTACTTTATTTTGTATTTAATTAGTCAGTTTATGTAGAGCATGCTAAAATTGTTGTATTTGTTATGTATATAGTGATGGAAGGAAATATTGCGGCCTTATGCTACATAAATAGTTCTATAATTTATGGACCAAATGGCATTGAATACATTAGTCATCCTCAAAGGGCAGTTAGAATTAAACCTGAAATTAGATTTGAAGAGTTGGAGAATAAATTATGCAGACTCTTTCATGTAGATAAAAGTAAGAATAGACACATAATAATATATAGATATCCACAGATTGTACAGTCAACATTATTAAAATATGAATCTGTTTCGATTACTAAAGATGAGGATATTAAAGTAATTTTTTCAATGATTAGTTCGTACTCATGTTTATCGGGTACAGAGTTGTATCTAGAAGTGCAACCTATTGAAGTTGAACAGTATGATTATGAAGTAGCCGATAGAAATATAAGAATAACTCAGGATATTCAACAAATTGATCTATCTAGAACAACTTAGGGCACTGACCATGTACCAGAGACTCAAAATTTTAGACATGCAGAGGATCAATTTTCTGTAGTAGATCCTGATATGGTAGGTGCACTATTAAAGAATTATCAATTTATACACCTATCGATGATATGGTGTACATAGATAATCGGTTATTTGAAAAAGATGACATACGGAGTGGAGATGAGATGGACTTCCATCCTCAGAAAGCTGGTACTTCTACTAATATAGAGTGCGGACCTGTAGAAGACCACCCAAGTTTAGAGGTATTTGAAGCTCCTTCTGGAACATTTAGATCAATTGATTGGACGGCAGCTAATATATCAATATCTTCTGGATTGGAGGCACGGTGCACCAGTTGGGAAAGAGATGCCGAGTTATCAAAAGGATATTATTTTGCAGATAAGACGGAACTGCAAACTATAGTAAAACAGTATCATATCGAGAGGCATTATGAATTTAGGGTTGTCGAGTCGGAGCCAAAGTTTTGGATGGTAAAATACAAAAATAGAGAGTCAGGATGTAATTGGATGCTCCAAGCTGTTAAGCGATGCGATTACTTTGAAATCACAAGGTATATCGATCCATATATATGTGTTTCGGCTATGCTTTCTCAGGATCATTTTGGTCTTGATTCGAATTTTATTGCCAATAAAATTCAGAATGTTGTAAAAGAAATGCTCACAATTTCTATTGCCGACATCGATGTACTTATTAAAAATAGATTCAACTATACGGTCAGTTATAAAAAATTATGAGAGGCAAAGCAAAAAGCAATGGCATTGATATATGGAGATTGGGATAAATCTTATGATCTATTGCCAAAATGGTTGCGTGCTGTACAAGAATTTAATCCCGGCTCTTGGGTGAAGTTCATTAGTACTTCCATTGGTTATCCTCCATTGGCTGTATTTGATCATGATTTTTGGATATTTGCACCATCAATTGAAGGCTTCAAACACTATAGATCGGTTATCAGTATCGATGCTACATTTATGTACGAAAAATATCGAGAGAAGCTGATGATTGAAATAGTTGTTGATGGGAACAATCAAATTTTTCCACTTGCCTTTGCTATAGTGGATGAGGAGTCTACTGATACATGAGGCTAATTCTTGGCTTGTCTTAAATATTGTATTACATCACATCGTGGTATATATCTTATTTCAGATCGGTATTTAGGTATATTATCGGCTTTACAGAATGAACATCTTGGCTAGCACCCTCCATATGCACATCATGTTTATTGTTCGCGCCACATAGCGAGTAACTTCAATACTCGATTTTGGGACTCCAGACTCAGAGATTTGGTGAAAATAATCGAAATGCAAACACAACTTAGAAAGTTCAATAAATTTTTGATAAAGATTGAAAAGGTGAATTCAAAAGCTATTCAATGGTTGAATGAAATTCCTGTGGAGAAATGGTTTTGTGCACATGATGGTGGTTGAAGATTTGGAATGATGACTACTAATTTATCTGAATATTTCAATGGTGTACTGAAAAATGCACGCTTTCTACCGATAACTTCATTAGTCCAACTAACATTTTTTCGACTTGTATTATATCTTGATGATCGATGTGCCAAGGCAGATGAAGCATTAACTAGAGGTGAAAGATTTGTTCCATTTGCCACAACTTGTGTGATTGCCAACCAATCAAAAGTAACATCACATAATGTCACAAAGTTTGATAGAGCAAGTGGAGTATTTCAAGTTCAAACAGCATTCAGTGGGTCGTATTACTATAAAGGCAACAATACACAAGTGATGGTAGATTTTAGTAGAATCAATATGTTTAAGTTGTTACGTATTACAAATAAAAGTTAGTTTTTTGATCTAATAAGCTAATATACTTGCAGATAGTATGGTTATCTGAGTGTACATGTGCGTGTCAGAAATGACAGTGTTATCATTTACTGTGTTCTCATGTGATGGCTGCCTGTGCACATGTGTCAATTAATTTTTGATGATATGTCGATCGATATTACACACTAGAGGAGTATCATCGTAGTTATAGCCATCAATTTCAACCCATCCCGCATGCAGATTATTGGATGCAACAAACAATTGACATTACCATTATACCACAGAAAGAACGATTGTGATAAAAGGGAAGACCATGATCTTCTAGATTAAGGAATGAAATGGATTGGACGAAAATCGAGAACAGAACAAGATGCCGAAATTGTGGCGAAGTTGGACATAGCAGACAGACATGTCCAACAACTCTGCTATATCCAACAACCAGACAATGAACTTTTGTATTCTGACTTGTATTATTACTAGAAAAAAATTATGTTATTATCTATTGTAATGTGGTACTATTTTTATTCCGACTTGTTACAAATATGTGTTTCTTTGATGGAATATCAAATATGTGTTTATTTTATTCAGTAACAAAAATTTCTTTTTACAAATGTGTTATATAGTATTGTGCACATGGAGCCAGGATCGGTAGATCCGACGGTTTTATATGCTCAG
The DNA here is from genome assembly GCF_000442705.2 of Elaeis guineensis. Taxonomy (NCBI): domain Eukaryota; kingdom Viridiplantae; phylum Streptophyta; class Magnoliopsida; order Arecales; family Arecaceae; genus Elaeis; species Elaeis guineensis. The sequence goes on along the minus strand of NC_025997.2, from coordinate 132,071,464 downwards.
GCATCTCATCAGTCTTCCATCATTTGGGATGGACAGGTATGTCTTTATATTAAATATATTTAAAGATTTAGAGATCTGAATCAACTTTTTTTCATGTTTACAGGAGTATTCTTTTCTTCGATGTCGACAGCGAGAGCTAGCTTTTACTCGATCGACCTTACTGGATATATGGATAGTTTCACTTTTGCAGCAGGTGGATTTTTACGGGCTTAACTGGGTGGGATTCATCTCACTAGATTGGTATTTGTGTTGGAAATAGTGTCCCAAAGCCAATCGTCAGCCTGTTGACGGTTGTGCTCCTTTTGTATTAGTACATGAATTATAAATAAATAAAAGTTATTTTGGTATTTTTTCATCATAAATGTTTCATCTTCTAATGAACTCCTGTGTTGTGGTGAAGTCCTTAGGACTATTTAGACTCGACAAAGGAGGATTTGTCGCTTAGTCCTTAAACATGTTCGCGACCAAATGATACGTTGTTACCAAGGACGACAATGTTTATCGAGCATAGGTCGTTGTGTGCCATATGGGTTGGTTGTCCTCATAATCAAAGAGTGTGGAGACACTCCTATGGCATACAGGTGAGATGTAATGGAATATCTGCACTGAACGTGACCAACTCCGGAGCTATTTCTGCTGTCAAGATTTGCTCCGATGGGATATGGGTATAAATATCCCTCCGACCTGAGACCGCCATGGTGACTTGCAAGCAACTCACTGCACTTAGGCACTGGACTACCTGAATTTCTAATTCAATGACGGAAGGCTGCTGGGTGTAGTCAAGTACTTGACTTATCGGTGCGTGTGTCAAGATGGGATTGACCACTCCAATTTAGGAGCTGTGTACAGTCATATTTTAATTTAGCAAAATCTTGGCCAGGGTAGTCCTAGTGAGGAGTCACAGGACTAATTAAGTTGAGCACGATTCGGATGATATCATCAGGGTTGACAGTTTAACCCTGAGTCGTCCTAAACACAGGGGTCAAAAGGGATGAATTACACGGTAACCATATTCACGTGGTTTTGAATGTTGCGATTGCAATTATTCGACCTATCTGGTCGTCGGGTACCATTGCTAGATGATCACTTCGATTAGTACAGGAATTGGTTCCTGTGCTACCGGCTTAGGTTCGAACCTGCGGGGTCACACACATTAGAGGTTCCTTTCTGATCTGATGGCTGATTATGAGTCTTATCTATCTGGGACTCTATGATTGAGAATTAGGATATTCTGATCATGAGTTCCACACATTTTGGGTACTGGGGTTAAAATTTTGAATTTCAAATTTTGAATTTGAAATTTGAACTCTTTGATCAGGGTTTCATATCGATGGTCTCTGATGTCTGATTGCCCATCGGATTTGGACTCAATATTTATGAGAGATTTAATTAATGATTTAATTACTAATAAACTCAATTTGATTGAGTAATTATTTTTGGATCAAGTCCAATTGAATTGGATTCAGTTTGGATTGACCCGATTAGGTTAAATGTTGACCTAATCGCTAAGGTGGTTTAGTCTCTGATTTGATTAGGGGTTAGGTTTAGTTAATTCCTAATTTGATTAGAATTTTATTGAGCCTAATTAAACCTAATTATATTGGGTTTAATCTGGTCTAATTGTGCTTAACCTATTTTAAACTAGGTTGGCTCAATTTGAATCAAACCACCTTGTTTTAAATTCCCTGCGACACCCAACTTCCTTGCACCCATTTGAATTCACGAGAAGAAACTTCTCGTGAAATTTTTCTCACGCAAAACCCTTCCCCACGCCCTCATTTGTGCGCCATATGGATGGATAAAATAATTAGTTAGCCATTCAAATTCAAAGCATGTTTGAATTTGAATGGATAACTTATCACTTGCCCCTTCATCCTTATCCATTTTGTGCGCCACATTACTTACACGAGAAAAGATTTCTTGTGAAACATTTTCCATGCACAAAGAGCCACGCCCCTTCTCTTCTCATGCCCAAAAGGATAGGGATAAGTTGGTTTTCGTTTGAATTCAAATTTAATTTGAATTCAAATGTGCAACCACTTATCTTTATCCTCTCACGCGGATAAGACACGTTCGACATTGTTTTAAAAAGAGGAGAAAGGTGGGACGTGCGTAGAAATTTTAGGAGAGAAACTTTGGGGCGTGAGGAAGGCTTGTGTGCGAGGTGAAGGTCCAAAACCTTTCGAGAGAAAAAGAAAGAAAAGAGAAAAAATTGGGCGCAGGGTTTTTGGTGTGTACCCTAGGGTTTCTACCTAGAGTTCGGGAAGTGAGATTGATGTGCCACGAGTGTCGTGAGTCCACCAAATTTCAGGAAGAGATCCATCAGCCTCTCAAGCAATTGTGCAGATGATCCAGAGCATCCGAGAAGTTGGCACACATCGATCGAAGGAGTTCGATCAACATTTGCCATCAAAAGGGTGAAATCACGAACTAGCATTCGTGAGGAGCTGATCAGAAAGGAGCTTCGTGTGGACGATCCACAGAGGCCAGACATTTATGTGGCTGTGATGTGATGATCAGAGCCCCCCGACGGTGATCAGATTGTGGTGATCGACTACCCACAAAAGGTGATGTGTTCTGAACACAGTACTGTAAAAGGTTTACTGATTCAAATTTGAATTTCAAATTTAAATACATGCTGTTGTATCATATTTAGATCCTAGTGTAGGGTTAATTAGTATTAATTAATGAGATTAATTAATAATTCTATTATAAAATAGTAATTTTAAAAATATTTTAAAATAATCATTTTGCCCCTGCACTAAATTTTCGCTACAAATGGTATCAGAGCATGGTTCTAGAATATGATATACATATGCATGTGTAGATTAAGGTGTAATCTATAAGTTTAAATTTGAAATTCAAATTTTAAAATTCAAAATTCAAAAAAATTTGAAATTTAAAATTTGAAATTTGAAATTTGTTAGAAGTTTCAAATTTAAAATTCAAAATTTGATATTTGAAATTTGAAATTCAAAATTTAAAATTTGAAATTCAAAATTCAAAATTTAAAATTCAAAGATTGGAAATTCGAAATTTAAAATTTAAAATTTGGTTGAAATCTTAAATTTGAAATTTAAAATTTAAAATTTAAAATTTAAAATTTAAATTTTGAAATTGGTATATTTAGATATACTTGATCCAAGTAGCAAGTAATCTAATTGGGTTGGTTGCCATGGCCGTCCGGTCATAGGAGAAAAGTAGGGTTTAAAGGCCCTCTCTTCTCATTCGATGGGGTCTCCTATGACGGTAGGGGTGCCGATGCAATTATATCCCATGCCGATGAAGCAGCGAAAGGACTTAATTATAAAATTTATCATGAATATGTTAGATTAGATCTAAAAAAAAATTTATGATTTATTTTGAGTTATTTTCTGTTATGAAATGAGCAATAGGATTGCTGTTTATGAATTGTGCTGACTCGTTTGTGAAATGAGTCAACACATTTGGTGAACAAAAAATAAAATCTTTCAAAATTTGAAAATTATTTTCGAAATGTCAAACCCTGACCCATCAGCCCAAGTACTTAATTAAAAGAATTAAGTATTGTCTAGTAGGTCTAGAATTGTGAATTAAGACCTAAGACACTTGCATAAATTTGTGGGTCAATGGGTTAGATGAATTAGGTCCATAATTGGGTTAGACCTAAGATTAGCTTAAAAAATAGACTAAATGGAGTAATTGGTCAAATCTAATCAAAAGTTGAATTAGATTAGGTCAAGGATACTCTAGACTCAACTTCAATAGTTGTAGTTGAATGGGTCCATGTCTTTAACTAGACCAAGATGGACTTAATTCATGGCTACGCGGTGGAGCTCTATTTACTAAGTTGATCAAAATTAAAACTAATGAACCGGTTGGTGTCTAAGGTAAGTTTGGCAGTTTTGATCAGTGGTTCTTAAGCGGGAGCTACTCGCATTAATTCGATCATTGACGAGTTAATGGCAAATCCCCACCACTGATCTCACTTACCTGGCCAATCTGGTAAGTTAGATTTTGATTAGATCACTTGGTGATTAGAGCTCACCTATGTCATTAGGTAAATCAGTGTGACTGATTTAGGTGCTCCTAATGCCAGCTTTAATTAAATCTTTTTTTAATCTGACTTGGTGAAGTCAGTGGGAGGATTGAAATTGGCTGGATGATTTCTTCTCTACTATTCTTTAATGAAATCTTCAAAATTATTAGGTCCCTAAAATGATTAAGTTATAATGATAACTAAGTCATAGCCTCCCATTAAGTGAATGATAATGAGTCCATTAGTTCAATGATCATTGGAGGCTCAAAGGCCTGGTGCTCATTGGCTAATGAAATTATTATTCATAATATGATAATTTGATTGAGTCTTTCTGATGGTGGTTAGATTGGCCGGCCAAAGTCGGGCCTGATCATTTATTGGTCCGATTCACTAAATTAAGTCATGTTAATGGTGGGACCTAATCAGATCTTTTCAGTGGAGGCCAAAGCCTACTGATTAGGTTCTGGGGCAAAATCAATTACTAGAAGTTGTTTAGAGAAACAACTGGTTAAGAACCTACCCATAGATGCACATGGGTTGACCAACCAAAGTTGGGCTCGTGTGTAGTCTGTGTGGATTCTAGTACCCATTAAGAAATTAAAGTAATTCCTCGAATTGGAGGATGAGGCTATCAGTTCGTAAAAATATTGAGAAAAACTTTAGACTAAAGTCCAAGTCTTTAGTATTAATTTATGTACTAATAGAGGTCTCATTTTTCTTTATGCAGCTATGGCCACTACCCTGTCGCTCCGATCATTATTAGATAATGACAAGCTCATGAGACCCAATTTCGATAGCTGGTATCGAAAATGAAAAATCGTCCTTGAGCATGAGCGGATCCTTTATGTAGTAACGAATCCAGCACCTGAGGAGCCAGCTCCGAACGCTAGTAAGGCGATCCGAGATACTTACTTGAAGTGGCTCAATGACCGCACCACCGTTTGATGTATTATGCTGGCGGTAATGAATGACGAGTTCAGCCGAAGGTTTGAGAACGCCCAGCCACAGGAGATGCTTCAAATGTTGAACGACTCCTTTGGCACGCCTGACGATGTTGAAAGGCACAAAACTAGTTGTGCCATTTTCAATGCTCGGATGAGGGATGGGGCCTCAGTCACTGATCATGTACTGTACATGATCGAGATGATTAAGCGCCTAAGCAAATTGGGCTTTCCTCTACACGAGCAGCTCGATAAGGATGCGATCCTTAATTCCTTGCCCAAGTCCTTCCTCCCATTCCTTACTCATTTTCGAATGACAAAGCCTGCAGTAAACTACCACGGATTGTTGGGGTTGCTGCAGAACTTTGAGAAGGATCACCAACTCCATAAGGAGTTGGTGAATGTAGTGGGAGGGTCTTCTTCTCGTCGTCAACCCTTTGGGAAGGGAAAGAAGAACAAGAAGAAGAAAAATAAGAAGGTGCAATCTCATGCTGGGACAGTAGCACAGGGTCAGACCAAGAAGCGCAAGCACGACCAGAGCCAGGCGGAGTGCTTCTTTTACAAGAAGCAGGGGCATTGGAAGAGGAACTGTCCTCAATACATTGCCTCCCTGGACCCGAACAGGCCAAAGAAGAAGCAAGATAATTATATGATAACTCCTTGCAACTTTTCGATTTGTGATACTACTGCCTGGGTATTGGATATCGGAAGCCCTTATCATATTTGTAATTCGATGCAGGGTCTGCAGGTCAGTAGGAGATTTGATGAAGGCGAGAGGTTCCTGAACGTTGGAGATGGAAGCAAAGTTCTAGTTCTAGCTTTAGGAATCATGAGTCTTGTAATCAATTCTCGTAATGTAATTCTAAGTGAATGTCACTATTGTCCAAGTTTTTTATTAAACATTATTTCTGTAGGCCTTTTGGCCATGTACGGTTATGATTTTTTAATAAAAAAAAATATTTGCAATATCATTTTGAATGGTGTTATAATATTTGTTGGACAATTAAATAATAAAATTTACTTACTATCACAGCCTGTTAATGTGGTTCAAAACTTCGGTAAACGTTCTAGAATAGATAATGTGTCAGAAGTCTACCTTTGGTACTGTAGGCTAGGTCATATCAATAAGAATAGGATAAACAGGTTGGCTGAAGAAGGAATTTTTGAAGTTAGTGATTGTGAATCACTTCCAACCTGTGAGTCCTGTCTTCTTGGGAAGATGACTAAGTCACCTTTTACTGAAAAAGGTGAGCGAGCCAGTGAACTCTTAGGTCTGGTACATTCTGATGTATGTGGACCCATGAGCTCAAGTGCAAGAGATGGATTTTTTTACTTCATAACCTTCACAGACGACCTATCTAGGTATGTGTATGTCTATTTAATGAAGCATAAGTCGGAATCATTTGAAATGTTTAAACTATTCCGAAATGAGGTAGAAAAACAAACTGGGAAGTGTATTAAAACTCTTCGATCTGATCGAGGAGGTGAATACCTTTCCAATGAGTTTCTGACGTATCTAGGGGAGAATGGGATTCTCTCTCAGTGGACTCCTCCTGGAACACCACAGCATAATGGTGTATCTGAAAGGAGGAATCGGACCCTGTTAGACATGGTTCGATCCATGATGGGGTTTGCTGGTCTGCCGATCTCCCTCTGGAGATATGCGCTCGAATCGGCTTGTTACCTTCTAAATAGAGTTCCGAGTAAGTCTGTAGCCAAAACGTCATATGAGATATGGATAGGACGTAAGCCAGTACTCTCGCACCTTAGGGTTTGGGGGTGTCCGGCTTATGTTAAACGTTTAATTACAGACAAGCTTGGACCTAGGTCTGACAAGTGTAATTTTATAGGGTACCCAAAAGAGACCAAAGGGTATTATTTCTACCTTGCTGATGAGCAAAAGGTGTTTGTCAGTCTTAAGACAATTTTTTTAGAAAAGAAGTTCCTTAGTGAAAAAACTGTTGCCTCTAAGGTCGAACTTAACGAAGTTCGACAGGTGGAAAAACCGACACATGTTACTGAACCTGAACCGAATTTGATTAGATCAGATCCGGAGCCCATTGATTATGCACCCTTAAGGCGATCTGGTAGAGTACCACATCAACTGGACAGATACTATGATTTCTTGGTCCGGGATGGTGATCCTGTCAAACTTGATGAAAATGATGAGGATCCGATCACCTACATGGATGCAATGCGGAGACCTGACTCTGAGAAATGGCTAGAGGCCAAGAAATCTGAAATGGAGTCCATGAAGGTCAACGATGTGTGGACATTGGTTGACCCACCCGAAGGAGTAAAACCCATAGGGTGTAAGTGGGTCTTCAAAAGGAAGAGGGACGCAGACGGAAAGGTGGAGACCTATAAAGCCCGTCTGGTTGCCAAGGGATATCGTCAACGTTATGGTATAGACTATGATGAGATATTTCTCCTGTGGCAATGCTCAAATCCATTCGGATTATGCTTGCGATAGCTGCCCATCTGGACTATGAAATCTGGCAGATGGATGTGAAGACAGCTTTCCTAAACGGAGAGCTGGACGAAGAGGTGTATATGATACAACCTGAAGGGTTCACATCCACAGATGAGTCTAAGGTGTGCAAGCTACAGAGGTCCATTTATGGACTTAAGCAGGCATCTCGGAATTGGAACATACGTTTTGATAGGACGATCAAAACGTATGACTTCGTTAAGAAAGTAGTAGTATTTTTTGTATTGTATGTGGATGACATTCTCTTAATCGGGAATGATGTCCCTGCATTATAGGGAATAAAGATTTGGCTATCGTCACAGTTCTCCATGAAGGATCTGGGAGAAGCTTCCTACATCCTAAGGATGAGGATCTATAGGGATAGATCCAAAAAGTTGCTTGGCTTATCCCAGTCCACGTACATTGATACTATGCTGAAAAGGTTCAGCATGAAAAATTTCAAGAAAGGCTATCTACCGATAGGCCATGGAATTTCTCTCTCGAAGAGGGATTGTCCGACAACACCTCAAGAGAGAGAGCGTATGGGTAGGATTTCATATGCTTCGGCAGTGGGATCTATCATGTACGCCATGATATGTACACGACCAGATGTGGCATACTCACTAGGGATAGTGAGTAGATACCAATCTGATCCAGGAGAGAATCACTGGAAGGTTGTTAAAACCATCCTGAAGTATTTAAGAAATACTAAGGACCAGTGGCTTATATATGGTGAATCAGACTTGAGACTTATAGGGTTTACAGACTCTAGTTTCCAATCTGATCGCGATGATAGCAAGAGTGTGTCAGGATTTATTTTTACCCTTAATGGTGGGACTGTTTGCTGGAAGAGTTCCAAGCAGCACACTATGGCTGATTCAGTATGCGAGGCGGAGTATATTGCTGCATCAGATACTGCCAAAGAAGCGGTGTGGCTGAGAAAATTCATCACCGAGCTCGGAGTCACACACGATTTGATCAGGGTTTGAACTCTTTGATCAGGGTTTCATATCGATGGTCTCTGATGCCTGATTGCCCATCGAATTTGGACTCAATATTTATGAGAGGTTTAATTAGTGATTTGATCGCTAATTAACTCAATTTGATTGAGTAATTATTTTTGGATCAAGTCCAATTGAATTGGATTCAGTTTGGATTGACCCGATTAGGTTAAATGTTGACCTAATCGCTAAGGTGGTTTAGTCCCTGATTTGATCAGGGGTTAGGTTTAGTTAATTCTTGATTTGATTAGGATTTTATTGAGCCTAATTAAGCCTAATTATGTTGAGTTTAATCTGGTCTAATTGTGCTTAACCTATTTTAAACTAGGTTGGCTCAATTTGAATCAAACCACCTTGTTTTAAATTCCCTACGACACCCAACTTCCTTGCACCCATTTGAATTCACGAGAAGAAACTTCTCGTAAAATTTTTCTCACGCAAAACCCTTCCCCACGCCCTCATTTGTGCGCCATACGGATGGATAAAATAATTAGTTAGCCATTCAAATTCAAAGCATGTTTGAATTTGAATGGATAACTTATCACTTGCCCTTTCATCCTTATCCATTTTGTGCGCCACATTACTTACACGAGAAAAGGTTTCTCGTGAAACATTTTTCACGCACAAAGAGCCACGCCCCTTCTCTTCTCACGCCCAGAAGGATAGGGATAAGTTGGTTTTCGTTTGAATTCAAATTTGATTTGAGTTCAAATGTGCAACCACTTATCTTTATCCTCTCACGCGGATAAGACACGTTCGATGTTGTTTTAAAAAGAGGAGAAAAGTGGGACGTGCGTAAAAATTTTAGGAGAGAAACTTTGGGGCATGAGAAAGGCTTGTGTGTGAGGTGAAGGTCCAAAACCTTTCGAGAGAAAAAGAAAGAAAAGAGAGAAAATTGGACGCAGGGTTTTTGGTGTGTACCCTAGGGTTTCTACCTAGGGTTCGGGAAGTGAGATTGGTGTGCCACGAGTGTCGTGAGTCCACCAAATTTTAGGGAGAGATCCATCAGCCTCTCAAGCAATTGTGCAGATGATCCAGAGTATCCGAGAAGTCGGCACACATAGATCGAAGGAGTTCGATCAACATCTACCATCAAAAGAGTGAAATCATGAACTAGCATTCGTGAGGAGCTGATCAGAAGGGAGCTTCATGTGGACGATCCGCAGAGGTCAGACATTTGTGTGGCTGTGACGTGATGATCAGAGTCCTCCGACGGTGATCAGATTACGGTGATCGACTACCCACAAAAGGTGATGTGTTCTGAACACAGTACTGTAAAAGGTTTACTGATTCAAATTTGAATTTCAAATTTAAATGCATGCTGTTGTATCATATTTAGATCCTAGTGTAGGATTAATTAGTATTAATTAATGAGATTAATTAATAATTCTACTGTAAAATAGTAATTTTGAAAATATTTTAAAATTACCATTTTGCCCCTGCACTAAATTTTCGCTACAATTTGATCGCCACGTTCGTAGAGTGGTGGCGTCCAAAAATTCATACATTTCATCTGCCACCTGGTGAGTGCACTATCACACTGGAGGACGTCAATATTCAATTGGATTTACCAGTTGATGGTCTTCCAGTGATAGGTAACACATGTCAGGACTGGCATCATGTATGTTTTGATTTGCTAAGTGTTGTCCCACCTGTTGATAAACTAAAGGGTTGCCGATTAAATCTTACATAGTTGGGACAATAGTTTCTCGAGCTACCACTGGATGCAGACATTATAGCTATACAGCATTATGCTAGGGCATATATTCTACAGCTGATGGGGGAGGGGATGTTTGTATGCAGATAAATCAAATAACATGATGCATATAATGTTTTTGCCACTACTTGCCGATTTTGAGGCTGCAGGACACTACAGCTGGGGTAGTACGGGCTTAGCATGGTTGTATAGAGAGCTTTGTAGGGCAAGTACGATAGATGCACATGATATTACAGGATCTTTGATTTTACTCCAAGTATGGGCCTGGGATAGCTTTCCATCTAGAGCTCATCGTTGGTTACTTCAGCCTCCTATAGATTCTATTATAGATTTGGCAGGTGGAGATGCATTACCAGCTGGTCCTCTAGCCATGAGGTATATAATTGTATGTGCCATTATAATCTTCAAACTTCAAGTTTTTGAAATACACTTGTATGTATCATTATAATTTCATTATGTAGGTGGAGAGTTACTTTAGAGGTGACGGAGGTTTCTACCCATGTTTTACTGAGTTATCGGCTTCATCTTGATTGTTTCGGATTTGACCAGGTATAAACATAACTAATTTACATTATTTAGATAATTCTTTGGAATGACTATGTTCATACTGCTTATACTTAATTCTGTGGATGAAAAGATAGTATGGCCGCCATATACTCCTCTGGTCCTAGCTGGTCTATCAGATTATTGTTTTAGTGGACAGCATATATGACGGTGTCGGATGACACTTCTATACTTTTTTATCGTCGAGTGGCACTATCCGGATAGAGTGATGCGTCAGTTCAGATTACGATAGACTATTTCGGAGGTTTGTGATAAAGATTCTAGACTTCATCATATCGACCTTCGAGGGCGCACCGATCATGACTGGAGAAGAATTCATCAGCAGTGGATTGCAATCTGACAGAGTCGGTAAGATTATATTGTAGACGGTCTAGCGGTCGATGGTATGATGGACTATTATGATGACTACATGGAGTGGTATCGTCACATTACGTATCGATTCATTTTTTATGGTGGAGCGATGATTGACTCTTTGGTAAAGTTTCATATTTTATCTGTAATTTTCTATGACTAACACATATTTATTTGCCTACTACTGAGCGTGTTGTTTGTGTCAAAGTGACAGTCTGGCAAAGATTCATCATTTGGCTCGCCCAGACTCGTTAGCCACATCCGGACAGCTCATCCAGGATATTTGTGCTTCAAGCCTCCACGCCGTCCGACAGCATGCTCGTATCTCCATTGATACCCACGATCATGGTCATGGCACTGTAGAGTCCACTCCTTCACCTTTCATGCATCTCTCATCATCAGGAGCACCTGCATTGCATAAAGGAGGTACCAGACGATATTGTTCATCATCATTTTCGATTCCAGATCTTCCATCGTTCAGTTCATATATGCCCTCATCCGTGTATATGCATGACGATATGATCCCGTTTTAGTCCACAGAGGAGACTGCAGCACATTTTGAATATACAGTGATCGAGTATGAGGGACCGAGTGAGGATCCGATGAAGTATCGTACGGAGTCGCACGAGGGACCGACTCAGAGTTCAGGCAGGCATCGTATCGAGGAGCACGACGGCCCGATCGAGGGTCTAGATGAGCATCGTACTGAAGGACTGAGTGAGGCTTCACCTATGGGTCGTTGAGTGCAACCTACAAGAAAGAAGCGAAGACCACCTTGTGGAACATGATGTATATATTTTTATCTTTTCATGTTTGTAGGATGTATGGACATGAAAGTCATGGGATATTTTATTATATTATATCAATGAATGTATATATTTTTATTTTTTCATGTTTGCATGACGTATGGATATGAAAGTCATGGGTTATTTTATTATAGTACATCAATGAATGTATATATTTTTATTTTTTCATGTTTGTAGAACGTATGGATATGAAAGTTATGGGATATTTTATTGTATTATATCAATGAGTGCATTAAATTTTTAAATTAAAATATTTTTAATAATTTAATAAAAATATTAAAAAATCAAGCCGATCGATCGAGTTCGGAAGCTCAAGCCGGTCGACCATGTGGCATGCAAGCCGTGCCGAACCGATCGACCGTCTGAGAAATCTGATCGATCGTTGCAAATCGAGCCAAGCGATTGGTCGAGTCCGGAACCACAGGTCGATCGACGACATGGCACGCAAGCCATGCTGAACCGAGCGGACCGTCTGAGAATTCTAATTGACCGCTGCAAATCAAGCCGACCGATCGAGTCTGAAACTTCAGGCCGATCGATCACGTGGCACGCAAGCCGTGTCGAACTGATCGACTGTCTGAGAAATCCGATTGACCATTGCAAACCGAGCCAACCAATCGAGTCTGGAACCACAGGTCGATCGATGACATGGCATGCAAACCATGCCGAACCGAGCCGATCATCCAAGAATTCCAGTCGACCGTTGCAAATTGAGCCGACCGATCGAGTCCAGAACCTCAGGCCAGTCGACCACGTGGCACGCAAGCCGTGCCAAACCAGTCGATCGTCTGAGAATTTCGATCGACCATCGCAAATCGAGCCGATCGATCGACTTCGGATCTCAGGCCGATTGACCCTGTGGCACGCAAGCCGTGTCAAACCGATCGATCGCCTGAGAATTTTGATCGATCGCTACAAATCGAGCTGACCGATCGATTCCAGATCCTAAGGCCGATCGACCGCGTGGCATGCAAGTTGTGCCAGACCGATTGACCACCTGAGAATTTTGGTCGACCGCGGTCCATCAAGCCGACCGATCGACCTCGGAACGTTAGGTCGATCGACCAAGAGACCACTTCCCCTTCCTTGCGATGAACCGGCCTAACGTTCCGGGGTTGATCGGTCGGCTCGATGGGCCGCGGTCGATCAAAATTCTCAGGCGGTCGATCGGTCCGGCACAGCTTGCGTGCCACGCGGTCGACCGACCTGAGGATCCAGAGTCGATCGATTGGCTCGATTTGCAGCAGTCGACCAGAATTCTCAGGTCGATTTGCAGCAGTCGATCGATTTGCAACGATCGATCGGATTTCTCAGATGGTCGATCGATTCAGCACGGCTTGCGTGCCACATGATCGACCAACCTGAGGTTCCAGACTCGATTGATCATCTCGATTTGTAGCGGTCGATTGAAATTCTCGGGCGATCGGTTCGGTTCGGCATGGCTTGCGTGCCACGTCGTTAACCAACTCGTGATTCCGGACTCGACCGATCGGCTCAGTTTATAACGATCGATCGGATTTTTCGATCAATCGACTAATAATAATTTTTATTAATATTTTAATCTGATATAATATCCTGCAACCGTAGAAAATTATAATGCTACTCTTTGATATAATATTATGTTTGAAATATTAATAATATTGTATAAAATATTCTTCGGTAAGTCAAGGATGGTTCTGTTAGTTCAGAAAACTAGATGGTTTATTCTACAAAAAAAAATCTGGACAAACACTGAATATAGTTTTGCCGCATGGATACTTTTTTTTTTTTTTAATGCTGCTACAGTCCTTCACTGTTTTTTTTTTTGAGAAATTAGTTTTTTTTTTTTTTTTTTTTGGTGATTGAAGAGAGGCGAGGGGCCACCCAGCAATGCCAAATTGTTGTCGGCATGCGCATCCGGAAAAGGTTCTCGCACCTTTTTCCTTTTTCTATTCTTGTTCCTGCATTAGTATGGGAAGACAGCAACAATCAATCACCAATAGCGAACATTGGTAGATTAGTAAATATCTCTCGGGTAGGTGATGCATAAAGAAGAAGCAATCCGTAATGTCATAAAGTATTGTATTGTATATGTTTAAACAGCTCAATTATTTAGGAGTGGTTGGAGAGAATTAGTCAGCGGAGGAGGAAGAATTTTTTAGTAAAATTTGAGAGTTATCCAAGCATGATGATGAAAATTATGTACGAATGGCCAATATGGAACGCTAGCTGGTAATTTATCATTTACGAAGCAAATGCCGGCCGAGTCAGCAAAGTTGGCTCTTCGCTGCCGCGTGGATCGGAGACTTGCGCGAGGTCTGTCTGCCTCGAGAACCACGTTCTGTCGGGCTCTATTTGTAGTCTACAAATCGCTCGATTCTTGGTCTGTCTCAGAAGAAAACGAGCGAGAAGAGAAGGGGAAAGAACGATGGCAAATGAAGTGCAAGTGGTGCCATACAAGGATCCGAACCAGCCCGTGGAGGCGAGGGTTCGGGACTTGCTCTCTCGCATGACGCTGGCGGAGAAGGCCGGCCAGGTGGCCCAGATCGAGCGGTCCATCGCCTCCCCCGCCGCCCTCACCGGCCGCTTCATTGGCAGCGTCCTCAACGCCGGCGGTAGCGCCCCGAGGGAGCGCGCCTCGGCCGAGGAGTGGGCCGAAATGGTGGACGAGATGCAGAGGTGGGCCCTCGCCTCCCGTCTCGGCATCCCCATCATCTACGGCACCGACGCCGTCCACGGCAACAACAACCTCTACGGCGCCACCATCTTCCCCCACAACGTCGGCCTCGGTGCTACCAGGTCCGCAGCAGCGCCCCTCTCAACTCTTCCACTTGCTACTTCAAATCCTTATCTTCTCTTTGTAATCCTCCTCTTACAAAATCTGATTCGGTTCCAGAGATGGAGATCTCGCACGGAGGATTGGAGAGGCCACGGCTTTGGAAGTCAGAGCAAGCGGCATCCACTGGGCTTTTGCCCCATGTGTGGCCGTAAGTTGAACTACTATGTTGAAGTAAATTAAGATTCTTTCTCAACTCAGTATTTGAAATTTAACTCCTGTCTGCTACGTGACGGATCCGTTGCGCTGCCATATAATTATAGGTCTGCAGGGACCCGAGATGGGGCAGATGCTACGAGAGCTACAGCGAGGACACGGAGGTCGTGCGGACCATGGCCTCCATCGTGGCTGGGTTGCAGGGATCACCTCCTGAAGGGCACCCTGCCGGCTACCCTTTTCTTGCTGGAAGGTATTGACGAACCAGTCTCAAAGTTCCTTTTTTTATGGCAAAATTGCTGTAATTATTGATTCTAGTCCCCTAAACAATCATGTCCCCTTCTCTTGCTAGATTCAATTACAACATTCTATCTGCTCAACTACTCCCGTGTTACCTGTTACGCTATCATAGTTTCATCAGTGATAAAATCTCTGATCTTGATAGTGGTAGATGTAGGCAGTCAGTGTTCTCTTGACCTCCAGAACTCATCCCTGGCATTGCTCATCAAGCTTCTTACATGATTGCAGCAAGAATGTGATTGCCTGTGCCAAGCATTTTGTTGGAGATGGGGGCACGCACAAAGGGAGAAATGAAGGAAATACCATTTGTACCTTTGAGGAGTTGGAGAAGATCCATGTGAGGCCTTACCTCGATTGCCTTGCTCTGGGAGTTTCTACAATTATGGCTTCATATTCCAGCTGGAATGGAAAACCATTGCATTCTAATCGCTTTCTCATAACAGATCTTCTCAAGGACAAGTTGGGTTTTAAGGTACTGACACCTGATGCCATGTTATAGTGTTATTTTAATGTGTTTCTTCACATAAATAACCAGAATAATAAGAAGATGATATGGTCAATTAGCATTACAGTCAAAATATTTTGAAGACATAGATCGACCGCTTTTGTCATGTCTTCCTGCACTCAGATTGTGTTCAAAATCTATTTTTCCTTTATTGTTAACCAAATAATGGTCTTTGTAGAATTAAGGATTTTGCTTTCAGGGTTTCATTGTATCAGATTGGGAAGGTATAGATAGGCTCTCTAAGCCGCATGGGTCACATTACCGATATTGCATTTCTGCTTCAATTAATGCTGGAATTGACATGGTAACGTCTGAATCGCAAATATGTGGTACATTCTACAATTATTAGTGTTTTTCCATATCTCTAGCTGAAAAGTTTACAGATTATGGTGCCTCACAGATATGAAATGTTCCTAGAAGATCTGATATTTCTGGTAGAATCAGGGGAGATACCTATCTCACGGATTGATGATGCTGTAGAGCGGATCCTAAGGGTAAAATTTGTTGCTGGGCTGTTCGAGCAGCCTTTCTCAGATCGATCTTTGCTTGACATAGTTGGTTGCAAGGTAATGTTGACAAATCTCTTTCAACAAGTTGATTAATCAATCTGCACTCATGCTGCTTTCCTTTGTAGCCCTTTAAGTCTTACGCAAGAAGGAAAAATCCACTGTATTAGTTAATTGAGGAAGAAAGGTGAATAAACTCTCCTTCATACAGTCAACTCAGAGTTAATCTAGATGTACTGCCAATATGTATTCTCTTTCATCCATACCCTCTATACCTACGTCATCACTGACATGTCACCCTCTCCTGAATGGTCCTCCCTTTTTTCTCATTTGCTTTGTTTTGGTTAGAAGAGGCCCATGAGCAAAGGCTACCCAACAAGGGTGGCCCTCCCCTAGTGAAGCTAGGATCGGAACCCAGGTCTGTTGGTAGAGCACCAAAAACACTTTACTGGCTAGGTTAGCTAACACCTTCCCCTGTATAGTCCTAATTGAAGAAGAAATTCCCTCAACCCAGTATAATCACACAATTTGAAAGCCAGTGCTTCTCCCTTTGGAAGAAAATATTATATCTCCATGGGTTTTATGAGTATAACTTGTTTTCACAATACACCTTCTCAATTTTGCCTTTATAGATCACCAAGTTCAACCATTAATGGGTATGTCAGATTTTGCCATCTGAAGTAAGTTTTTTGGTGAGATCATCCGAACTAAGTTTTCTATGCCCATTCATCTTAACTCATAATAGTCAGTGGATTGAAAATTTAGTTTTCAGTATCACAATGGGAGGTAATAAGAGTAAGGAAATTGTTGATCCTGTCTTCCTGGGGTAGTTGTCCTTGCTTATTCCTTTTTTGGCTGCGATATTATTTGCTAGAGTTCTTTTGATCATTTTTTGATTCCACGTGAGTAGGCTGATTGTATGAGCTTTATAATCAAATTTTGCAAGCAGTTGGCCTGTATATGTAGACCTAATGTTTGTACTCTTTAGGAACATCGACTGTTGGCCCGTGAGGCAGTTCGGAAGTCTTTAGTTCTATTAAAAAATGGAAAGGATCCAAATATTCCATTTCTTCCTCTAAATAGAGATGCTAAAAGAATTCTTGTCGCTGGAATGCATGCTGATAATATTGGATATCAATGTGGGGGATGGACCATAACATGGTATGGAGGCAGTGGAAGGACAACAATTGGTATGTTTGTTTACTATAGAATTATTTCAGATGGAGTTATTTTCCTGTACAATGTATTTTCTTTTATTCTTTTTCATACCAATTCCATGTTTTGCTTGTAAGTTATTTACTTTAACATCTACCGCACTCCTGTATGCATATTTGACATACGTAAATTTCTTTAATGATTTATGAGACCAAAAGAACCAGGAGTCAGAACGTTATGGGTGTCTATACCATGTGGCTTTTAAGAAGTGGAATGAGGGATATTTTATGTATTGTTTTTGTTTGTTGGAAAGTATTTTTTGGTTTGAAATTATTGGATGGCAAAAGAAAGCCAGGCAATAAAAAAGAATGTGCTAAAGATGCACGGACAGAGAGATGCAAGTATGGAGTAGGAGTGATAGTGAAACGATCGAGATGTTATTGGCACGTGCTATATACAGGGATTTGTAGAGTCCTAGAGGAAGTGTTCCCTACACCTTGAGACTTGCATTGTACACTTTATGGTATGCAATAGAAAAGTTAACATATGTCCATGGAAAAATCATCAGCAACCTTGGAATGTCTTATATGAGAGCGGGAAATAGATGCAGATAATTTCCCTTTTTCACTGAAACAGGATGATTTCTTAAGATTATGCATAAGAAGCTTATGCTGATTTCCCATGACTTCAGTTTTATGCTCATAAATTTGGAAGCTAATGTCAGAATTTAAATTAGTTCTGTCATTCTCCTGTGTCTGAAATTTTTGTTCTCTCTGTGTGTGCGTGTGTTTGTTTAGAATAGGACAGCGAGTGACCCAAAACTCTGCTTTGCTTCAAGTGAAAAAGCAAGTGCTCTAAAATTTCCATTTGCAGGCACAACTATATTGGAAGCCATCAAAGAAGCAGTAGGTAAAGAAACAGAAGTGGTACACGAGGAACACCCATCAGAATCCACTTTTACGAATAAAGAATTTTCATTTGCAGTTGTCGTTGTTGGGGAGGCTGCCTATGCAGAATTTTTTGGAGACAGAGCAGAGCTTGGGATCCCTTTTAATGGTGCAGAAACGATCTCTTTCGTAGCAAATAAAGTTCCCACCTTGGTGATTGTGGTATCTGGGAGGCCTTTGGTTCTTGAGCCAAATTTGTTGGAGAAAATAGATGCTCTGGTTGCCGCCTGGTTACCGGGGACGGAAGGAGGCGGGATAGCAGATGTTCTTTTTGGAGATCATCAGTTTGAGGGTGTGCTGCCTGTGGCATGGTTTAAATCAGTTGATCATTTGCCAATGAATGCTGGGCATCGGAACTACGACCCCCTATTTCCACTTGGATTCGGGCTGAAAATGAGCATCAATAATGAAAGTTATCTGTAGACTAGCCTCAAACTGTGCCAAGATAATAATATCACGTATTGTATGATTATTAAGTACATGCATGCTTATTGTTTGTCTTGTTACCCTTTTTTTTCCCATTTATACAAGTACCTGCTTGATGATCTTGGGGCAAATGAATTGATCTGTCTTGCTTAAAATGATTTTGGAGCAAATGACATTCGGGGAGGGACCCTTTTATCCTTTCTTGTCCTCTATCATGTCGAACTTGTAGCTTAGGAACCATTGTATAATTAATCATCCACTGTGGGACATAGGAATTTTTCTTTTCCGAGTTAAGCTCGCTTATTTGAAGCTTGTTATTCGGCGACCTTAATTATATCAAGCTCTGGCAAGAGAATGATCAATAATTTTAATTTTTCCTCAACTCTAATTCTTTCGTCAAAGGTAAAGTATGCTAAGGGCTGCTTTTTCATCTGAAAATAGATTTGTACTCGGGGTCTAATATGATGGACTAGATTAGATGTTTGATCGGTGATGGTCGTTCGGTAGAGATGATTTAGGATGTCTAGTTTCGAGCATTCTTTTATCTTGCTGGTTGTTCCTTATCAGCAATGAGATAGAGGATCACATAAGGGTGTTCGATCTCATCGCTGTTGCTGCCTCCAGTTGGTGCATACAGGAGATTATCTGGCTCTTTGGATGGCCACTTACAGAGTGGATCCCGATTTTGATGTACCCCACTCAAGATATGAGGGTTTGGGGATGTTCTTATTGTCTAAAAGTTCCTTTGAGGGATTTTTTTCATTTGTAAGATCGACGCTTTCTAGATGGATTGAGGCTACCTGGATTTAAAGAGTTGCAGCTTATCCTAGAGTGCAGATTTTTTTCTGAAAATTTGCCTGGAACCGCCTCCCTACATGGATACTTCTCCAGGAGAGGAGCATGGAGATTCTGATCTTGTGTCCAGTTTGTGACATGGAGGTCGAGTCTGCAGAGCACGCAGTCCTGCGGTGTCTTAGGTCGAGGATCATTTGGAGACAGATGGTTGGTTATCCATGGGAGATGAGCACTGATCCATGGTTGATATCCTTCCTTGGCTTCATCCATCAAAGTGTGATAGACAGGACGCTTATGATTGGTGGGTGGATGGCATATATTGCTTATCATATTTGACTGTCTAAGAATAGTCGTCTTCAATGATGAGGTCATTCCTGCTCGTCGGGTGCTGGAGAGAGCAGTTTGTTTGGCTTAAGAATACTGTCAATTTGACACAGCCATATCGTCCCTTGATATCCTCGACCTCTAGAGCTCTCTAGCTGCCCCAGCAGCAACTCGTAGGGTTAAATCCATTTTTTAGGAGCCCTCTCTTTCAAGATTTGTCAAGATTAACTTTGATGGCAGTGTCAGAGATAGAAGGGGTAGAGCGAACTTTATCATCTGTGGCCCGAATGAGAGACTTTTGGTGGCTAGTGGATCTCACCTTTTTGAGTCTTCGGTTCCGACAGTAGAGTTTCACGCCATCTGGACAAGTGTCACCTTTGCGAGGCATCAGCTTTATGTGGAGAGAATTTTTCTGGAGGGTAACTATATTACTATTATTTCTTGGATTCAGAGAGAAGCCAGATAGCTCAAGGTTTATCCGCTTATCCGAGATGTCTGGACCTCTCTTCACTATGCTGCTGTAGTGCGAGTCCGGTATATTTACTGAAAGGCGAATCCTGCAACAGATTAGATGGCGGCTTTTGTTGCTGAACACTCCGACGATTGGTTGTGGAGGCAGGGTGATAACTATGCGCTGACTTTGCAGGATTTTGTGTATCTTGACCTTTCAGACTGCTCTCGCATCAGATTGGTGTGATTGTTCATTTGTATCAAAAAAAAACTTAAAAAAAGAGATATGGGTTCTCTTGTACTTCAAAGGTACTTTTTAGCGACAACCACGTGGTATTCTTAAAAAGGACATTTGGGCTATGAATTTCTTACATTTCAATTAGTACTGATTCTATTGCTGTAGCATTTGGGTTTTGCATGTGCAAAATACGTGACCTTTGGTCAGCTCTTGCCAAAGTAGAATATATCTTTTTCATGGCAACTTTTGCTATCAAGAAGCTTTTACAAGTATAGATGTTAGGATTTGACACCTCGAGATTCAGCTCACATTGAGCCCACAGCGAGGTTTGCGACGAAAAACGAAATCCAACGAGATCAAGATCGCCCCAAACGGAGCTCGGATGGAAGAGATACAAGCTTTTGAAGTCAGCACGAGATCCGAAGCGGCAGAGGACCGCCGGCGGCCGGTGGCAACGACGCGGCCACAGGCGGCGGCGCGCGGGATGCGCGACCCAGGCACGCGGGATGCGCGACCTAGGTGCACGGGCGGCCCAGCAGGGCGCGTGGCCCAGCCCGTGCGTTGGCCCGCATGCGGGTCGGCCCAGGCCAAGGCGCCCTACCTGGGCCCTATGCCCCAGTCCATCATGGACCGGATAGTCCATGGCTGGGCCTGTGGACTGCGTGGGTATTTTTCATGTGTTCCACGTGGTCCACGATACTATTTCATGGATCAGAGCGCGATCGGAGGATCCAGGGATGTTCCGGTCTTGATCCGACGGTCCAGGGGTTATTTGGCTTTGTTTCGGACTCCTAATCCATTTCTAATCAGGGTTTAAGCCCTTTAAAAGGGCCCGTGAGGCAACAGAGAAGGAGGTATGATCCAGTTTTCCACTGAAGATGCGTCGTACGGAGCCGTACAGACCCAAAGGAGAGAGAGAGGTGTGAGGCTGCTGTGAGAGAAGGAGCAGGACTCCTGGACAGCGGACGTCAGTCACTTCAGGGGTTCAGGGGGTCTTCCAAGAGAGAGAGCTTTTGAGAAGAGAACTTCTAGAGAGAGAAAATTGGGTGCACAAGGGTTGAGGGTGAGGTCTCCTCTTGTAAAATTTTCTTTTTCATAGTGAAGTTTGCATGCCCCGTAGAGGCAAGCTCTTTTGTGGCTGATCCACGTGTTTTGATTGTTTTGTTTTGTTTCTTCTTTCTTCCTGCTGCATCGCGTGATACTGAAAAGGTCTTGGGAGGTGGTGTTCTAGCCAGACATCCACTCAACAAGTGGTATCATAGTAAGGCGGTATAAGGACGCAGATTGCAGCGGTGGTGAGCAAGACTGAAGATGGAGATGACAGGAATAATCAAAATGGATATCAACAAGTTTGATGGTAAGAGCAATTTCTCCTTGTGGCAGGCAAGGGTGAAGGACGTGCTCATCCAACAGGGGTTGATCGATGCTCTCTTGTGCGATGAGAAGCCGACCACCATGGAGGTGTGAGATTGGAAATGACTACAGATGCAGGCGGTGAATACCATCCGCATGTACCTGACGGATGAGGTGGTGATCCATGTGCTGAGCGAGACTTTCCCGACGGTGCTGTGGTCGAAGCTTGAGGAGTTGTACATGACGAAATCTCTCACCAACACTCTTTTCCTCTGGAGGCAGTTCTACCAACTGTGGATGACTGAGAGACAGAGCGTACAGGAGCATCTCAGTCACTTCCAGAAGATTCTCACCGACCTCCTCAGCATTGGCGAGAATGTTGAGGAGAAGACCAGGACGCTGGTTTTACTGACGTCGTTTCCCCTTTTGTACGAGTTCTTGGTGACTGCTCTTCTAGTGGAGAAGAGCACCATCAAGATGGATGAGGTCACCGCGGCGATACTCCAGAACGAGGTTCTCAGAAGGGAGAACCCAGCTTCGAGTTCAGGTGGCAGTAGCTCAGCTTTGGTGGCTTCTGGAGGAGCAGGAGGCGGTAGACGGAGCGACAGGAGATCGTAACGAGGGCGGTCCAAGTCCAGGAGGGACTTGAGCAAAATTAGGTGTTACCAGTGTGAAGAGTTGAGGCATCTAGCCAGAGATTGCCCTCAACTTAAAAATCGAATGGTGGCTGCTGTAGTGATGGCCGGCAGCGATTCAGATGGAGATGTCGTAGAGATATCTGACGAAGTATCTACTTTTTTCCAGCAGTAGATATTAGATTCTGCATGCTCCTATCATGTATGTTGCAGAAAGGAGCAGTTTGACTCCCTAGAGAACAGTGAGGGCACTGTATATCTGCCGGATGGATCGAGCTGTGCGATTAGAAGCATTGGAATGGTTAGCTGGAGGACACATGATGGTGCAGTGAGGAGATTGGGGGAGGTCCGATACATACCCGATTTCAGACGGAATCTTATCTCACTTAGCAGACTGGATTCGAGAGACTATAGGACGGTAGCTGGTGGAGAAATCTTGAGGGTGCTATACGGCGATAGGATTGTGCTGGAGGGAAAGAAGGAGAGCAGAGGACATTATTACCTAGCAGGGAGCCCAGTGCGAGGTGGAGCTTCGGGAGTCAGGCGGAGCCCAGTGCGAAGTGGAGCTTTGGGAGCCAGACGGAGCCCAGAGCGAGGTGGAGCTCCAGGAGGCGGATTGGACACGAGACAGGAGACTCGAGAGGACGAAAGGCGACGTCGCAAGGTAAGATTCCTATTGCCACAGGACGATGCCCCGAGCAGGTCTCAGGCCAGGAGGAGCACAGCATACGACGGAGATGGGATCGAGCAGCCTGGCTCGACTTCCATGTTTGTCCATCCATGATCAGCAGGTGATTGTCCCAAGGCATGGGGGCGAGGAGATCTAGAAGCTCTCGAAGTTTGGAGGAGGTCGAATATCGAATCAAGATGGAGATTGTTAGAATTTGATACCTCAAGATTCAGCCCATATTGAGCCCACAGTGAGGTTCGCAGTGAAAAACGAAATCCAACGAGACCAAGATCGTCCCAAACGGAGCTCGGATGGAGGAGATACAAGCTTTTGAAGTCGGCACAAAAATCGAGGCGGTAGAGGACCGCCGACGGCAGCGGTGCGGCCACAGGCGGCGGCGTGCAGGATGCGCGACCCAGGCACGCGGCCTAGGCGCGCGGGCAGCCTAGCCGGGCATGCAGCCTGGGCGGGCGCGCGGCCCAGGCCCATGCACGTAGGGCGATCCAGGCCCAGGCGCCCTGCCTGGGCCCTGTGCCCCGGTGCACCATGGATCGGGCGGTCCACGACTGGGCCTGTGGACTGTGTGGGTATTTTTCACACGTTTCATGTGGTCTACGATACTATTCTGTAGATCGGAGCGCGATCGGAGGGCCCAGGGATGTTCCGATCTTGATCCGACGGTCCAGGGGGTTATTTGGCTTTGTTTAGGACTCCTAATCTATCTCTAATCAGGGTTTAAGCCCTTTAAAAGGGCCTGTGAGGCAACAGAGAAGGAGGTGTGATTCGATTTTTCGCTGAAGATGCACCGTATGGAGCCGTACGGACCCAGAGGAGAGAGAGAGGTGTGAGGCTGCTGTGAGAGAAGGAGCAGGGCTCCTGGACAGCGGACGTCAGTCACTTCAGAGGTTCAGGGTGTCTTCCAAGAGAGAGAGAGAGCTTTTGAGAGGAAAACTTCTAGAGAGAGAGAATTGGGTGTACGAGGGTTGAGGGTGAAGTCTCTTCTTGTAAAATTTTCTTTTTCATAGTGAAGTTTGCATGCCCCATGGAGGCGAGCCCTTTTGTGGCTGATCCACGTATTTTGATTGTTTTGTTTTTTTTCTTCCTGCTGCATCGCGTGGTATTGAAAAGATCTTGGAAGGTGGTGTCCTGACCAGACATCCACCCAACAGTAGGGGTGGCCTTTTTTTTTCTTTCTTTCTTTCTATCTATCAGATATTCGATCCAATCTAATTCAAATAGAATAGATTTTATTCAATCTGATTAAAACTCAAGGAGAGATGCATTTTAGAAAAAAAAATTAAAATAAATTCGGATCGAATATGAATAATAGTACGTTCTGCTCCGAATCTGATCCGATTCAACCCTTATATATAAAGCCTAATACGAAACTTTAGCCATCGTATGCCTTCCCTATTCGGCTGTTAAGACTCCAAACCCTAGCCATCATAAGCTTCCTTATTCGGCCACTTCGACCTCTCACCTAATTAAGCTTTCCTATTCGGCCACTTCAAGCCTCCCGCCTAATTGAGATTCTTGAGGATAGAAAAAATCAAGAAAAGATGGAGATACACAGCGACAGAATCACGGATGGAGCAGAGATAAATAGTGGGCATAGAGATGTAGACAATGACGAAGGAGGAGAGGGCTCTAACAGGTGACAAAACCTGACTCATTGTCTAAGCTTCTCTATTTGACTGTCAAAGAAAATTAAAAGGTAAGGCTTCTTTCCACATAGATTTTTTTTTTTTGGCTTTTTGCTTCCTTTTCTTTTTTATTTAATTCTCTTTTTCAAAGATCTGTGGGGAAGGAGAGAACCCTAGGGGATCAGAGGGGTTTCGGTTTCTTAGATTTTGATTCGGGGATTTTTTTTTTTTATCGAAAGATCGAAGGAGTTTCTGTGAGTAGGTTTGGGAATTTTTAATCAGAAGTCGGAAGGACGTATATCTAATCCAATCCGACCTAATTTGGACCCTCTGTTTTACCTGACCCAATCCAATCTGAGGTGGATATGGGGCAAGTATGAGTTTGGATATTTTCTGGTAGAATGAATATGGATATTGGTCAACTTGATCAATATCCGATCCATTGCCATCCCTATATAGGTGTACAACAAAGATGCAGCCATCACAAGGTTTAATTATTACTTAGACTAGATTCAATGGACCATGCCAAATCCCACATTGGATAATATGCCACATTATCCCTTGTATTTCACCAATTCCTGAATGTGCATTTTTCACCGTGCATATGCACCAGGATATGTGTTGGTTCACTTGGACCTGGTCCATGCAAATCTGCATATACACACATAGATATACATATACATACACACACACACACACACACACACATATATATATATATATATATATATACACACACACTCACACATATATATACATATATATATATACACACACACACACATATATACATATATATATATATTATTATATATATTATTTTATTATATATATATATGTGGGGAGGAGGCAGAGGAAGGGATGAGAAAGAAAAAAAAATTATTATTTTATTATTAATAATAATTTAAAATTTATTTTTTAAAAATAATAGTAATTTTTAAATAATAATAAAAATATTATTTTTTAAAAAAATATTATTTTAAAAAATAATATTTTATTATTAATTTAAAAATACTATTTGTATAATAACATATTATTTTTTAAAAAATTATTTCAAAAAATTAATAATAAAATATTATTTTAAAAAAATATTATTTAATCCATGACCTGGGCCTCATGTGGCGGGGGCGGGGGGTGGGGGGAGGCGGGAGGAGGAAGGGATGGGTAGGGGGAAAAAATAAAATATTTGGAGAGAGATGAAAAAATATTATTATAAAATTATTAATAATGATTTGAATATTATTATTTTTTAAATAATATTAATTTTAAAATGATATTTTTATTATTAATTTAAAAATATTATTTGTATAATAATATATATTTTTTTAAAAATTTATTTTAAAAAATTAATAATACAATATTATTTTAAAAATATTATTTAAATAATATTAATTTTAAAATAGTAATAAAAATATTATTTTTTAAAATATTATTTAAAAAAAATAATATTTTTATTATTAAGTTAAAAATAATATTTGTATGATAACACATTATTTTTAAAAAAATTACTTCAAAAAATAATAAAATATTATTTTAAAAAATATTTCTGAAATAATAATAAAAATATTATTTTAAAATATTAATTTATTATTAATAATAATTTGAATAAGAATAAAAATTATTATTAATAATAAATATTACTTTATTAATAATAAAATATTATTATTGATTAATAATAAAATATTATCAATTGATTAATAATAAAAATTTATTTTAGAAATAATAATAGAATATTATTATTTTATTAATAATAATATATAAAAAAGATAATATGTAAGTGAAGGATCCACAAACTTTTCTATCTCTCTCGATCAGAGAGGTGGGTTGTGGTGGAGGCACCATGGGCGAGCAAGGGGCGGACAGTGGAACCGACCCGCCTCTTGCTCGGAGGCTATTAAATGCAGAGATTTGGCTTTCAAATCGATCGAGTACCGTGCTATATTTGTGGATAATTTATCAGATTTGATCTGATTCGATGGATCAATTCAGATCTCGAAATATATTTTTAAAAAAAAATAAAAATATTTTTTTTAAAAAATAAATTAATATATTATTATTTTTAAATTAAAAAAAATATATTAGCTCGTATAGTTGTGATTATATTTGGATATATTTGATTTATTATTTGAAAAGTTGTGATGCATTTACGGATTGTATTGCGGTAGGATTGGAAATGGATTAAACATGAATTGAAATATTAAATATTGCCAAGGTGACTCAGCTTGCCAGATGAATCGGAAAGAGCAGCTCTTCAGTGCAACTGTTTAATATTATATTATTAATATATTTTATTTATCTACGTTCGATCTGATGCAATGCGCGGGTCTTCGATTATTATTATTATTATTTTTTTTTAATTTGAAGACCCAACCTTTATTCTTGTTCCTGCGTAAGCATGAGAAGACAGCAACAATGGCGACAATCGTGTTCCGCCTGGGTTGGGGGGCTTGTGCGAGGTCTGCCTGCCTCGAGAACCAGGTTTTGTCGGGCTCTATTTATGGTCTACAAATTGCTTGATTCTTGGAAGTAAACGGGAGAGAAGAGAAGGGGAAAGAATGAAAAGTGAGAGCTGCTCCTCATCGTTGATGGCAAATGAAGTGGAAGTGGTGTTATACAAGGATCCAAACCAGCCCGTGGAAGCGAGGGTTCGGGACCTGCTCTCTCGCATGACGCTGGCAGAGAAGGCCGGCCAGATGGCCCAGATCGAGCGGTCCGTTGCCTCCCCCGCCGCCCTTACCGGCCGCTTCATTGGCAGCGTCCTCAACGCCTGCGGTAGCGCCCCGAGGGAGCGCGCCTCGGCCGAGGAGTGGGCCGAAATGGTGGACGAGATGCAGAGGTGGGCCCTCGCCTCCCGTCTAGGCATCCCCATCATCTACGGCACCGACGCCGTCCACGGCAACAACAACCTCTACGGCGCCACCATCTTCCCCCACAACGTCGGCCTCGGTGCTACCAGGTCCGCAGCAGTGCCCCTCTGAACTCTTCCACTTGCTACTTCAAATCTTTATCATCTCTTTGTAATCCTCTTGGTACAAAATTTGATTCGATTCCCATCAGAGATGGAGATCTCGCACGGAGGATTGGAGAGGCCACGGCTTTGGAAGTCAGAGCAAGCGGCATCCACTGGACTTTTGCTCCTTGTGTGGCCGTAAGTTGAACTACTACGTTGAAGTAAATTAAGGTTCTTTCTGAACTCAGTATTTGAACTTTAACTCCTGCCTGCTAGGTGACGGATCCGTTGCGCTGCCATATAATTATAGGTTTGCAGGGACCCGAGATGGGGGAGATGCTACGAGAGCTACAGCGAGGACACGGAGGTCGTGCGGACCATGGCCTCCATCGTAGCTGGGTTTCAGGGATCACCTCTTGAAGGGCACCATGCCGGCTACCCTTTTCTTGCTGGAAGGTATTAACGAACCAGTCTCAAAGTTCTTTTTTTTATTGTAAAATTGCTGTAGCTATTCATCATAGTCCCCAAAACAATCATGTCCCCTTCTCTCGCTAGACTCAATTACAACATTCTATCTGTTCAACTACTCCTGTGTTAGCTGTTACGCTATCCTCCTTTCATCATTGATAAAATCTGTGATCTTGATAGTTGTAGGTATAGTCAGTGTTTCTCTTGACCTCCAGAACTCATCCCTGGCATTGCTCATGGTGCTTCTTACATGATTGCAGCAAGAATGTGATTGCCTGTGCCAAGCATTTTGTTGGAGATGGGGGCACGCACGAAGGAAGAAATGAAGGAAATACCATTTGTACCTTTGAGGACTTGGAGAAGATCCATGTGAGGCCTTACCTCGATTGCCTTGCTCAAGGCGTTTGTACAATTATGGCTTCATATTCCTGCTGGAATGGAAAACTACTGCATTCTAATCGCTTTCTCATAACAGAACTTCTCAAGGACAAGTTGGGTTTTAAGGTACTGACACCTGCTGCCATGTTATAGTGTTATTTTAATGTGTTTCTTCTGATAAATAACCAGAATAATGAAGAGATGATATGGTCAATTAGCATTACTGGCAAAATATTTTGAAGACATAGATCAACTGCTTTTGTCGTGTCTTCCTTCACTCAGATTTTGTTCAAAATCTACTTTAACTTTTGACCAATAATGGTCTTTGTAGAATTAACTCTCAAGATCAAGGATTTTGCTCTCAGGGTCTCGTTGTATCAGATTGGGAAGGTATAGATATGCTCTCTAAGGATTACCGATATTGCATTTCTGCTTCAATTAATGCTGGAATTGACATGGTATTTTCTGAATAGCAAAAATGTAGTACACTGCAATTATTAGTATTTTTTTTCATGTTTCTAGCTGAAGAGTTTACAGATTATGGTGCCTCACAGATATGAAATGTTCCTAGAAGATTTGACATTTCTGGTAGAATCAGGGGAGATACCTATCTCACGGATTGATGATGCTGTAGAGCGGATCCTAAGAGTAAAATTTGTTTCTGGGCTGTTCGAGCGGCCTTTCTCGGAGCGATCTTTGCTTGATGTAGTTGGTTGCAAGGTAAGCTTGACAAACCTCTTTCAACAAGTTGATTAATCAGTCTGTACTCATCTTGCTCTACTTTGTAGCCCTTTAAGGCTTATGCAAGCAGGAAAATCCACTGTATTAGTTAACTGAGGAACAAAGGTGAACAAACTCTCCTTCATATATGTATTCTCTTTCATTCCATACCCTCTATACTTGTGTCATCACTGAAATGTCACCTTCTCCTGAATAGTCCTCTCTTTTTTCTCATTTGCTTTGTTTTGATAGAGGCCCATGAGCAAAGGCTACTAAACAAGGGTAGCCCTCCCCAAGTGAAGGTAGGATTTGAACCCAGGTCTGTTGGTAGCGCACCAAAAAGAATTTGCTAGCTCGTTTAGCTAGCACCTTCCCGTATAGTCCTAATTGAAGAAGAAATTCCCTCGACACAGTATAGTCACACTATTTAAAAGCGCCAGTATTTTTCCCTTTGGAAGAAAATATTAAATCTCCATGGGTTTTATTAGTATAACTTGTTTTCACAAGACACCACCTCAATTTTGCCTTTATGGATCACCAAGTTCAACCATTAATGGGTATGTCAGAGCCATCCGAAGTAAGTTTTTTGGTGAGATCATCTGAACTAAGTTAACCCATTCATCTTAACTCATAATAGTCAGTGGATTGAAAATTTAGTTCTCAATATCACAATGGGAGGTAATAAGAGTTAAGGCAATTGTTGATCCTGTCTTCCTTGAGTGGTTGTCCTTGCTTATTCCTTTGTTGGCTGTGATATTGTTTGCTAAAGTTCTGTTGATCATATTTTGATTCCACATAAGCAGGTTGATTGTGTGAACTTTGTAATTAAATTTTGTAATCAGTTGGGCTGTATATGTAGACCTAATTTTTGTACTCCTTAGGAACATCGACTATTGGCCCATGAGGCAGTTCGGAAGTCTTTAGTTCTATTAAAAAATGGAAAGGATCCAAAGATTCCATTTCTTCCTCTAAACAGAGGTGCTAAAAGAATTCTTGTTGCTGGAACGCATGCTGATGATATTGGATATCAATGCGGGGGATGGACAATAAGACGGTATGGAGGCAGTGGAAGGACAACAATTGGTATGTTTGTTTACTATAGAATTATTTGAGATAGAGTTATTTTCCTGTACAATGTATTTTCTTCTACTCTTGATCATCCCGATTCTGTGTTTCCATTTGCTTGTAAGTTACTTACTTTAACATCTACTGCATTCCTGTATGCATATTTGGCATACATATTTTTTTTTAAATAATTTACGAGACCAAAAGAACCAGCAGTCAGAACTTTATAGGCATCTATACCATGTAGCTTTTAAAAAATGGAATGAGGGATATTTATGTATTATTTTTGTTTGAAATATTGGATAGCAAAAGACAGTCCAAGCAACCAGAAGAATGTGCTAAAGATGTAAGGATAGAGAGATGTAAGTATGGAGTTGGACTGATAGTGAAACAATTGAGATGTTATTAGCTCGTGCTATGGAGATTTGTAGAGTCCCTAGAGGAAGTGTTCCCTGCACCTTGAGACTAGCATTGTACTTTATGGTATGCAATAGAAAAGTTAACATATGTCAATGGAAAAATCATCAGCGACCTTGGAATATCTTATATGATAACTCGAAATAGATGCAGATAATTTTCGTTTTTCACTGAAACAGGATGATTTCTTAAGATTCATAAGAAGCTTATGCTGATTTCCCATGACTTCAGTTTTATGCTCATAAATTTGGAAGCTAATGTCAGAATTTAAATTAGTTCTGTCATTCTGTGTGTCTGGAATTTTTGTTCTCTCTCTGTGTGCGTGTGTTTGTTTAGAATAGGACAGCGAGTGACCCAAAACTCTGCTTTGCTTTAAGTGAAAAAGCAAGTGCTCTAAAATTTCCATTTGCAGGCACAACTATATTGGAAGCCATCAAAGAAGCAGTAGGTAAAGAAACAGAAGTGGTACACGAGGAACGCCCATCAGAATCCACTTTTAAGAATAAAGAATTTTCATTTGCAGTTGTCGTTGTTGGGAAGGCTGCCTATGCAGAATGTTTGGGCGATAGAACAGAGCTTGAGATCCCTTTTAGTGGTGCAGAAACGATCTCTTTCGTAGCAAATAAAGTTCCCACCTTGGTGATTGTGGTATCTGGGAGGCCTTTGGTTTTTGAGCCAAGTTTGTTGGAGAAAGTAGATGCTCTGGTTGCTGCCTGGTTGCCAGGGACGGAAGGAGGGGGGATAGCAGATGTTCTTTTTGGAGATCATCAGTTTGAGGGCGTGCTGCCTGTAACATGGTTTAAATCAGTTGATCATCTGCCAATAAATGCGGGGCATCAGAACTACGACCCCCTATTTCCACTTGGATTCGGCCTGAAAACGAGCATCAATAATGAAAGTTATCCGTAGACGAGCTGCAAACTTTGCCAAGATAATAATATTATGTATTGTATGATTATGAAGTACATTCATGCTTATTGTTTATCTTGTTTTCCTTTTTTCCATTTATGCAAGTGCCTGCTTGGTGATCTTGGAGCAAATGAAATGTTCTGTCCTTTTATCCTTTCTTGTTCTCTACCATGTCGAACTTGTAGCTTAGAAACCATTATATAACGAATCATCCATTTTGGAACCTAGGAAGGTTTGTTTTCTGAATTAAGTTCTCTTATTTGAAGCTTGTTAGTCAGGGACGTTAATTAGAGCAAGGTCTGGGAAGAGATCGGTAAATAATTTTTCCTCAACTCCAATTTTTCGCAAGGTGATTTCCACCGTCGATCTCCCTCCCGGCCCCAGCACCAGGGAAGGGGCAATAATTTCCACCGAATAGGAAACTTGCTTGTCATATTTCAACAAAATAAAGTCGGTATAAGTAACTTAAATTTCAACCTGGGTCTCATAGATAATTACTTTTCGAGCATGTTCTGTATGCGGTGAATTCAGCAAATTCTGCCAACGGGCATGAAGCCTGGCATCTTGGACGATGTGTATTATCACGGAGGGAGATGAGTACAATTTTTTACCTCAATACATTCCTTCTTGGT
The DNA here is from genome assembly GCF_000442705.2 of Elaeis guineensis. Lineage (NCBI taxonomy): Eukaryota > Viridiplantae > Streptophyta > Magnoliopsida > Arecales > Arecaceae > Elaeis > Elaeis guineensis. The sequence goes on along the minus strand of NC_025997.2, from coordinate 132,039,139 downwards.
AAACTTGCTGCCCCTTTTCATGCAACCGAGTAATATGGGAATCTGGCAACCAATTTTGGGTCTGGATTGTATCTTCCACATGAAAGAATAATTGATTTATTTTTGCAGCATCAGCTGTGTATTGTGCTTCGTACAAATTTCAAAGCACTTCAATCTATATCTGAAAGAATAATTGATTTATTTTTGCAGCATCAACTGTGTATTGCGTTTCGTACAAATTTCAAAGCACTTCAATCTATATCTTCCAGCTGTTTGCACAGATCTTGGAGTGCACGTTATGCAATTCAACGATTGACATCTCGAAGGAAAGGGAATCATTCTTTCCTGCCAAAGATACAATCCGAACCCACCAACTTAACTTCCAGGAACCTATAAGAACCTGGCAAATTTGATGTTTCCCCAAAGAATGTTTAAGCAAAATTTCCATGAAATCTTGGCCTCCGCTTCTCTTTCTCGAATCCATTGCTCTCTCCAAACTCGAGGTCAGACTCTTGGGGGGAAATTGGCTCAGATGGTGGACGAAAGGCAAGAGTAGGTGATCCTTCGACTCCGTCGATGGTCACAACTACCTCAACATCGCCACCATCTTCTCCCACGACGCCGGCCTCGAAGTCTCCAGGTCTTGTATTTCTCATGAAATGAGGTACTAGAGACCAGACATGAGGAGATCTAATCCTAAGGTGGTCATGATTCGAGTCCGTTTCCGTTTCAGCTTGGATACGCATTTTATAAACAGGTATCGCCTCTACAGTCCATTCCGCTTCAACTTAGGAACTACCCCCTATTCCGCTTCCGCCTAGGACTTAAATACGTTTTATAAATATGTGGTGCCTCCACCTGTGAATCATCATCGACCACTGCCCTGCCCATAGGACCGAGGCTTGAGGCTGGGAGAGGAAGTGGGAGAGACCAAGAGCGGTTGAGAAGAAGGGCTGTAGCCATGAAGGAGATCGCTTGGAGGTGGCATGAATTCGCTCTTTCTTCCCAGACATACGAGGAGTTTTTTGGATTCGGCGAGAAGAGGAATAAAGAAGTTGAAGAGGAGGATGGTCTTACTCACATTCCTGAGGATCTTCTTGAATTCCAGCTCTTGGGATTCATTGTTCATGAAACTGAAGGAAAAGATGTCAAGAAGGAAGAGGAAGATAAGGAAGGAAACGAAGAGAAGAAAGTGTCCCCTTTCACTTTACCACCTTCACTTGTTCTTGAGCTAGAGTTCTTGGGATTTGCTGAAGGGGTGAAGAAAGAAGTCAGAGAAGTGAAGAAAGAACAACGGGAGAAGAAGCAAGAGGAAGAAGACGATGATGGCTATTATCTGATCCGAACACCTGAAGAGGACCTTGAACTGGATCTCCTAGACTTCATCAACAGGAAAAGAGAAGGAAGAACAAAAAAAAAAACGAAGAGAAGAAAGGCATAAATAAAGAGAGCACGAACCATGCTAAGGCGGCTTCTTCTGGAATAGCTTTGGATACTATAGTTGGACTTAGGTCATGCAGGTTTTAGTTAGGGTTTGTGAATTAGTGTTCTTTTTTCCCTCAAGTATTTTAGGTGTTGAGATGATGTTTAATTTTGGCGAAGTTAGGACGACTGGATGTTTATGCTGTTGAACTGGTACTTTTTATTAATTTCACGGCACTTTTGCCTTTTAGTGTATGCTTGCAATCAATTCTTGAATAGTTCTAATAAAGTTCTTGAAAGTGAATTTGATGTGTTCTCGTAACTGAATGTATGGATAGATGGGAATGGTTGTTTTTACGTATGGTCCGGATCATAACTTCCAATATATTGCCAGGTTGCAGGGATCACCACCTGATTATAAAAATTTCGACACCCCTGAGTTTGTTGTGCAGGATGCTCAAAGTCCATGCAAGTACATAATTTAGTTATACTCTATGCCCCAGTATAATAATGTTTGATTCAAATTTAAGTTTATATTGCAATACTATTCTTATAGTTCTTTTATTCAGATCTATGAACAGAATACAAAGAAATCTGGATGTGATCCAATAGATATTTAGAGGATAAAGGTACATGAATTTTGGCATGTGTACATGCACTCGAATTCCCTTTGGAAACCACTATTTGCCAACGTCTCAAGATCAAAGTTTTGAGCATGATACTTGTTGATGATAAGGTTTGAGGCTCCGTTGTGGTGCCTAACCAACTTGAAAGTTTTCTGGATTTTTTCCTCTCTTTTTCTTTTTGAGCAATATAATGGTTATTTGCCACCATTTAAGATGGAACCCAGAACCTCTTCGATGAAGAGTTGGCTGCCAATCCACTGAGCTAACAACTGTTGCTCGAATTATCTGATACTTCGGTGTTGTGAGGGTAACATTTGTTGCAGGACTGTCTGAACACTCTTTCTTGGGTCAATCCTTGTTTGGTATAGCTGGTTGCAAGGTAAGCTTGATGCACGACATTAGCAAAATTGGAATAAACAATCTTAATTGTATTATGTTGCTAACCTTGTCTGCTAAAACCTTTTTAGCTCTTTAACCTTTATGCAGGAGGAACGATGACTTTAACATTAAAAAACCAGTTTTCGTATCATATATTAGTAATAGAGAAGGAAGGGAAAAGGTATTCAGAAGTTGGGAAATCAACACCCCGAGGAGATTAATTACTACTATATAGAAATTAGAATGGGAAGAAAAGGTTGAATATGAACTAGTGTTTCGTCAGTTCTGGCCTAAGAAACTTCATTTTACAGACGACTTCTGATTCAAACAATTATATCCAAGAAAAAGAATCCATTGATAAACTTTGGCAAAGTATAATTAAGTTAATGACTATAGTCCTATAACGTTGGGCCAGGAAAACTTCACTTTATTTAGAGGAAAATATGAGCATAAAATCAAAGAAAGCAGGAGGATGTATTCTGTAAGTGCTGCTTGAGGGGTGAAGACAAAATTCTGCTGTCTATGTAGATCAAACGCAGGTAAATCGAACTCATCTTCATTTACTCAAGTTTCTCACCACATTTGGATGAATTATATATTACATTTTCTTTCCTTCTTTATCCTCTATCTATCTAAATTTGTTGAACTAGTTGAAAAGTTGGACAATAAATAGTAAGAAGCAGTAAATTATAATAACTACATTGGAATCAGAACAAGGATCATAATTTGTGAATTAGAGAACCATCATTTCTATGCTGTATAACTTCAACTCACAGATGTCCTCACGTAATGCTGTTTGTCATTACATACCCTTTCCTCTATATCTTTCTTTCCAACATTAAGAAAAAAAAAAAGGCAGAGGATTTCTCTAAGAAAATCCTACACTGCTGAGCTCTGAATGTCAACAAGAAGAATCCCAAGTAAAAACTTTAACTCATAGTATCTAATGTGACAAGAGTTAGTCATTCTAGCATCTCCTCTCTGGCAATCTTTTTGAAAAATTGGATACTTTCTGGGAAAATTTTGTCTTTATATGGGTATTTCTATAGCTTTTGTTCCCATGGAACCCTTCTGAGTGACGCTTCTTTATTTGACCAACTTCTACCATGGGTAGGTCTGAAAAGTTTCTGCGATTGAAACTATGCGAAAACACCAATTCGTCTTTTGAATTTATAACCAAAACTTCTTTCAACATGATGATGGGTTGTAACAAGAAGAATAAAAGTATTTCTCGTCCCTCTGATGTGGTTGTCTTTGCATGCATCACGGTTAGCTCTGTCACTAATCCTAAACTAGTTCCCAGGCCTAACCGCAAAGGAATCGGATAAGATAATTTAATCACGGAACCACCAATATGAATTGAACGTAATTCTATTTCTTTTTATCATAATTATCTTTAGGAATAGCATCTATCTGCATGCATACAGTTTGGAAGTGTTCAGTTTTATTTAGAAAAGGTAAAGGATCCAAAGAAACCATTGCTTCCTCTAGACAAACTAGTGAAGAAGACTAGCAGTGCTCATGCTGCTGGAAAACATGCTGACGACATGGGATATTAACGTAGGGATGGCCTATATCATGGCACAGGGATGGTGGAAGAATAGCTTGATATATTGCACTGCTATAAAACTAATGGAAATAACCCTTTTTTTTCTTTTTCTGAATGACCAGGGTATTTTAATACTTTACCTTTGGTGATATGTTCCCCTTCTACATCTGAATGACATTATGTTCCTATGTTATATTCAAAATGGTTTAGCTATGCATTTTAATTTAAATTATGCATATTTTATTACTTTGTGTACTCCTTCAATGAGTTAATAGGAAGCCTGATTGAATATGCAGATGGGCATTCTTTGAGTGCGTGTGTGTGTGTTTGCCCCCTCTGTGCTTTGAGGTTCCTTTCCATGAAATTACCATTTAGTTTAGCTATATTTGGTGGATATATAGATAGATCTCTTCATAGATTTAAGGATATCAAAGACTAGTTGTGGGAACTCCTTATATGCCTGTGCTGTATAATGCTTGAAAAGTAGAATGAATGATTTCTCTGAGCAAAAATTTGTCATAGGCTATATAATTTACTAATCCAAACCATGGATCTTATTTTAAAATATACGCATACTAAATTCAATTGATTCGGATACTTTTAAATTATAGATCAAGCCAAAATATTATATCGCATTGTTAAAATTATCTTTACTGTATCCATTTGATGCATAGGGGAACAACATCAAAGACGCATAAATTTTTGCCTCTAGGCGCATTTTATATAATGTAGATCATGATCAACAGTGTGGATTTTAATTTTAAAAGTTTATTACTGAGTTTCACCAAGCAAGCAAGCATTTGAGGCCAGATGCTCTTAGAAGCATTTTAACCTTACCCTATAAGTATATTTACATATGTATGTACATAAGTTTGTGCATATGTAAGTCTGTCTCTGCAAATGTGGTAGGATGGATCGAAACAGTGATGACGTACATTGGGGCAGTGGCAAGTTCTAGAAGTGGTGGCAAGAGAAGTTTGCAGTCATGGTTGGCTACACAAAGGCCAAGATAAATTGAGGTTATATCTTTTCAAACTAGCTATAGATGAATTTGCTTTTCATATTCAATAAGGTGAATGATGCTGTATGATGGGTGCGCATAAGAAGTGACATGTATGTTCTGGCAATGAATTGACGGACATCATAAGTAAATTCTTGTCATGCTCGGTTAATTTTCGGAATATTGTCCATGATTTATTGTAAACCTAGAATCTAATGCCGAAATTTCAATCTCAGGATCTCCTTTGGTCATTTTTTGCTCACTGAATTTTTTTTTCTTATTTTTCTGCTGACAATAGTAGCAAGCAGTGCCCAAAAGGATAATCTAAATTTTTTGTTTTCAGGCACAACTATTATATAAGCTAAAGAGAAGCAATAGGAGAGATAACAGGAGTAATATATGAGGAATTATCATCAATAGCCACCTTTGTGCATCAACCATTCTCATTTGCAGTGCTGCCATTGAGGTGGTTCCCTGTGCAGAATCTTTTGGAGACAAGTCAGAGCTCGGCATCCCTTTTAATGGTTCTGACATGACATCGCCAGTAGCTAACGAAGATTTTCTTTCTTTTTTTTGTATGAAACAGTAGCTAGCAAAGTTACCATTTTGATGATTGTGATATCTGGAAGACCTTTCATTTTTGAGCCAATACTCTTGGAGATGGATGCTCTGAATGCCGCTTGGCTAGCAGGGAGCGCCATACAGGGAACAACTTAGGTTCTGTTTCCAGATCATGAGTTTGAGGGAGGGTGTACTGCAGTGACATAGTTTAATAAATATGTTGCCATCAAAAAATAAAAAATAAAAAATAAAAGACAGTTTAAATATGTTGCAAACGGATGCTGCGCTCTGTCGTAAGGCCACCTGTTTTCACTTGGATTTGGGTTGTCAAAATAGTCGTTGGTAACAAATTCATGCCATAGTTTGCAATTTTAATTTATACAAATGCTGGCCTTCTGTTGTGTAAGATCCCGAATCGCATCTGAGCTGATTATGTTTGTATTCTAATTAATAATACACAAGTTCATGCCTGTCGATTGGATCAGTTACTTCATCAGTTTCACAAACTGTTTTTCCATGTGGATTCATGCTTCTTAATGATTTGAGAGCAAACCGGAAGTTATATTTGTAATTTATATGTGACATTTGTACAAGTTTAGATGCCATGTACTGAATGGTTAAAAATTTCAAGCATCTGAAACCTTGTTTTGTGGTATTGAGTGGTAAACCTATGCAGGAGTCTCCAGATTTCTCTTAAAAGGGCCAATGAAGAAAGTAGCGAACCTTGTGTCCCTGCGCACCAGCTTCAAATCCTCCATCATGTACAATTGGCGTAACCCATTGGAATGGCTGGGAATCAGAACAAAACGAAAAGTTAGGAAACGATGTTCAAAAGTATAAAGGTGTTAGAGCACATGCGTGGTAATGGCCGATCAAAGCTAGAATAAAGTGGATCCAAGTGCTTTTTCTAATGCAAGTTGCAGAAAAGGATGCAGCATCTTTCCAAAAGAGTGGGCAGTTGCGTCATTTACGTTGCAAGGTGAACAGGGAAGACCACTTTGCTATGTTACATTGAATCTTCTTTTTATTGCCCAAAGTGTGGGGCCTAAATAATTGGCAAGTGACTCCCCTGCCCACAGGCACCATTCTTCCTGATAGTTGCAGCCACAGCAGCAATGGCAGTTTCGACAGTGAAAGCAATGGCAGATGTTAAAATAACAAAAAAAAAAAAAAAAAGAAAGAAAAAAGATCCAAAGACAAAAAAAATAATGGAAGAAAAGAAACACCAACCACCACCATCACCACAGCCACAGTAGCAAGGGGCTCTACTTTATTCTTGCTGTCACCATTAAAACAGCCAAGTCAATTAACAATTGCCACCAGGAGGAGGCAACTATTCTATAAGTTAACATGATGGAATCAACATTCACTCATCAAAAGCCCAGCGGAGCCAATGGGAAGACATAGGTCGGCAAGCAGAGATGACATGTATGACCATCCCCAGCCAAGCAAATCCACAGGAAAACATCGAGCGATTAGTAAATTGGACGATGACAAATTGACAGAATGTTGCATGCTGTATCGAGTAGGAATTCACTCCGCTCGAGTTTACCTGCTCCACTTGACCCCCAATAATACGGAAGTTAGGCTTTGGATTCTTAAGACTAACTTCACAATCGCATAACAAGGAAAGGTGGTAAAAGGAAGATTTCAAATCATAAAGTGCAGCCTGAGGTTCACTAATTAATTGTCCCATGTAGCTTTCCATCATTAGGCACAGCATATATTATACAAGATACTCTTGCCATCGGCTCAAGGAAGGCATGTAATTAGATTAAGATTCCAGTTCAGAAACGGTTGAAAGAACGTTCGAGGCCCACAAGCCACAGATAAACCCATAACAAACATTCTTCTGTACTAGATTACATACTCGGATGATCATTAGAAATTTAGATAGGCAGCATTGAGAATTGAAATATTTTACCTAAAAGCCAATTTTCTGTAATACTCATGATATCGATGACAGCATGCAAAGGGAATTTCTAATTCATGCGGATGGTTTGCTCCCTTTTCTAGAATAGTTTATGGAATATATGCATCTCCAGAGACTCGAAAGATCCCCCCCCCACTTTCCCCTACAAGTTATCCAACAGAGTAGCACCGCATGTGCTGGGCTAGAAGCTATATATCTAGTATGTGTTCATCCACTTCTCTGCAACAGATCAACCTATATCCTAGGGTGCCTTCCCGAAGAAGATAAAGAGCAGAACCAGGGAAAGGAGGATGGACGAAGCATGAGATGCTTAACAAGTGGAATGCAGACTCAGCACTAACTATTTTTAATGCTCGAGCTCAGTCAACAATGTCATATCAGAGGATTAAAACAGTAAAGCTAAAGACTGTGGAGACAGAATCTCTGTAGATGGGTCAAATTCCATCCAGAGAGAGCAACCAGAAGCAATAAGTGGATATGCAAGGGAATACTCTTTGAGTGTAACTTAAGACGAGTTGAGCGATGCACATGACATGTCCGAACAAGTTCGACGTTTGGGGTCAGAGACTCCACATTTCCACAAAACCTCATATAAAGTGTAAATTGATCAGGATATCATTGCTGTGGAACTTCAGTTGTGGGTTACTGCAAACAATGAATGGAGAATTGCAAGTACTCTGCAAATTAGTAGCTACTCTGCAACATTAAATGGACACAGCAGTAAAGATCTTGAGGAAACTAGAACACTTGTCTTTTACCAGAAAAGGTATTCATCCATTCTTTTTTGTATATTGTTTATAAAATAACCAGTGAAAGGAAGATGTTGCATAGATCTCAAACCACATAGCCATGAGACGAAGGTCAATAAACCATGGCTATTGCACATATACACATGATAGATGAAATAAGAAACACCATCTTTATATCACAAAAGCTTACATACGGATCAGCCTAAAACATCCGAGAGACAAGAAGCAAGCGACATGACATGGGCCTTCAACTCAAACCTCAACAATGGTACCATGAAGTATGCACATTCTCCACGAATTTGAAGCTAGCTTCTCCACGCCAGCACCTGAATAGGAAAAGTTACCATAACACTCCCATGCAGATCTCTTGGAAACTAAGCAGTTAACCAAGAGGAGTCTTCATACAGGGTATGATACCGGCACGAGCATGGAGCATTCTAAGCTAAGACTATTATCAGATGACAATGTGACTTCAAGTGAATATCTTGATGCCATTATATTCTTGAGTTCTGTACCTCAGAATGGCAAATTATACAAAGAAGAAGAAGAAGAATCATAAGGCCCATCTAAGAAAATATCTCAGTATCGACATATTGACAGCATTGGACATACATACTCTATCTTTCAATTTCAGCCTCAAAAGTACTGGATTTAATGATCTAAGTAACCCCATCCCCTCCCACTCCCCACCCAGAAGATGTCCATAGACAATTACTGTCTAAAGGAGTGCACATTCTACATTTTCTTATCCATGAGGCTGCATTTGAAACATCATATGATGGTCTCCAACCATGGAATCTTGAAGGCTGCCTCTTTGAGAATTTGGAGCTGGTAATTTCATCCCATATGTAGTAATTTCATAAGGTGGGTGCATGAATGGATTACCATGTGCCGATGGGCTAAAGACACCAGCTGCTTCATTAGGCTGATTTGGATCAACTATGACCGAGAACTGGTCAGAGATTCCAGTGGCGGCAGCAGAACTCGATCGCTTTGCGAGCACGGATGCCTGAGGTGGTGAAGGCGGCCCATTGTTCGGCAAGTTGACGGTCGTGATATCATGGATGCTGGATCTCCTCTTATCTTTTCCACCTGAATTGAGCCTGATGAAATACTTCTGTGCATGGCTGGCCACTTGGGTAGGCGTCCTGGTGATGACAAAATTGCGCGATATGTTTCTCCAATCCCCTTTCCCATATTTTTGGAGACCCAGTAGAAATAGCCTGTCACATAAAATTTTTCACCATCAGCAAATATCCACATCGAACGATCCCAGAAACAAACTAAGCTAGCATCAGAACTAACATTAAACATAAAAATCCCATTGCCCCCCACCCCCCCATTAAAGAGTACTTCCTACATAGATGAGTAAATTATCAAAACAAGTGCAGCGTCTGCAAGATCGCATCATTTTAGTTTCTAAATTTTAAAAAAAAAAAAAAAAATCTAATGAAAGATGATGATGTTTGAATGAAACATGGTATAATCTTCTCAAACGCATATAATATGTTAAAATGCCAAACGGGGTGTAAATGGGAATTTACTTGTGCTCCTCTTCAGTCCAGGGGACTCCTTTCTTCCTCTCCTGATCCGGCCTCCCTCCTGACCTCTTCCCGGCGATGCAGTAGGATGGCTTGAACCCTTCGTACCCATGGCTGTTCTCCCAATCCAAGGTAAAAGACGAAGAGGTGTAGCCAGGACACGGGATCCGGCCAGCTTCTATGTCGTTCACGTCGTCCTCCAAGTCCCTGTAATGGGTGATGATATCCCGCACCGACTTCCCCGGGATCACGGCCGCCACCCTCTCCCATCGGTCGGGGGTGTCCCTGTCGAACTGCGCCAGGGCATCTTCGAAGCGCTTGTTCTCCTCTTGGGTCCAATTCCCGCTCCTCTTTGGGCCAGGAAGCCAACTTGAGTTGGGGAAGTACGGCGCCCTCGGGGTGAGGACTTGCATCCAAGAGTTCGTCACCATTTCCAGGTCGTTCGATCCTTTTATCAACTCAAAATCAAACCTCAGACTGTTTCTCAGACAGCAGAGAACACGGAGGGCAGATCCACTCTATCTATCGTTTTTCCAAAGGAATCGGAACAGGTAACTAAACAAAATCTATAAACAAATTCTGAAAAGGAGAGACCTGGATGAGAAATCAATAGAATACTCAATTCAAGAACATTTCGTTTACTGAAAACAAGCAGAGAGTCGGAACCATCGATGGATTACGAGGGAGGGAACATTAAAAAAAAAAAAATCTAAACTTTCAAGTCCAAAACATGAACCTAAAGCTCCCCAGGCTCAACAGATCCGGACTACCTATTCCAGTCGAACGCGATGCCAAACTTCCTGTAAACCCCCGGACCACCAGGCAGCAGAGAAAATTCGATCAGAGAGTAGCAGCAATCGAGTAGAAGAGAGAGAGGGAAAAGACCGAACTTTGTATGTGAATCCGAGGAGGAGAAGTAGAAAAAGAGGTACGAGAGCAATCTTTAGATGGTTAAAGGGAGCAAAAAGAAGGAAAGATGGAAAACGGTGGTGGGAGATGGAAGAAGGAAGGGATCCAAACCCGATCTATTCCTCCCCCACTGGCTCTTTATTTTATTGTTTTTATCTTGTCTGGAGATCTAAAACCAAGGAAAGCAGAAAGGAGGGGTGAAAGGCTGTGATTGGGCCGTGCAGGAGTTTGCGGCCACTCATCCACAGATTCTTCCCGTTGCTTGTTTTCATGCAGACCGGAAAACAATCGTCAAACTGCTTGCTCTCAAAATTAAGTATATATTATTTTCGTTAAACAAATCTCAAATCCTCATATTATTTGAGAAAGATTGAAATGATTTCTTTTGTTTTGAAGATTAAGTATATATTATTTTGGTTAAATAAATCCCCGATCCTCATATTACTTTGAAAAGATAAAAATGATTTCCTTTTTACTGATAACTACATTAATTATAACTAATTATAATTATTTAATTAAGCACATCCACAATCACCCTATATTATACGGCATTATATCAAAGATTTATTTATTTTTGAAATTTTATTTTATATTGGCTTAACTAACCACTATTGTCCCTTCTTTCTGCCCATTTTTAGCCTCTCCACCAATATGATATGTCACTAATAAAAGCTTTTATTTTTATCCTTTTTTCTTTTGACAAAATTTCATAAATAATAGAAGATGGATTACGAAACTTTATTCCTTGCAACCACTCAGAAGATTGGACGTTTTGGTTCAGATTCTCGTGGTATTGCCTACATCACCCATTATGAACAAAGTATTTCAAAATTTAAATGCTGAACCTCCTTTAAGTTAAAAGATGCTTCAAGTGCTGGAATTCAATTTTGAATTAAGAATGAACAAGAATGAAATATATTACAATCATGATATTTTATAATTTTAAAATTTCAATTATTATTGAAATATATTAATCATTTATATATATTTAAATATTTCTTTAGTTATAAAATTTAATATTTTTTATTTCTTTTAGTATTTTTTAGCAATTCAAATTTTTCTCCTGTCAGTTTTTATGTTAAATTCTTTTCATTTGAACGATCAAATACCTTTCGAAAGTTTCAACTTTCAAAATCTAAAGTATATGGATGAATAAATAAAATTCATGATTGTTAAATTTAAAATCTTCAAATGTAATCTGTATCAGATACAAGCATAAGGATTCATGGCAATTATATATAAATTATAAAATATGAATGCAAATATGGATTAAGCGGTATCGATGCACCCAAATAATTTGATCCCTTACTCGTAGTGTGGCATTTGGATTCGTTGTGCTGAATATTTATATACCTATGAGGCCTAGCTAGAATATAATTCAACACCTGGAAAATACAACAACCGATAAAAAGCTACATGAATTCGAATGGTTCAGATGAAAATGAGCAATAAGCCATGCCATCACACATTTTTACCTAAGAAAATATGCAAGTTTGAGATCAAAATATAATAATTTTTGTGTCTGAAGTTTAGACATCAGATATGCAATCTAGAATCAATAAAAAGATATGCTTTGTTTCTCAGGAATAAGAGCAGATGCTTAACTGGTTAGTTTTACGATCAACTCCTTTCATTTGAAAGATAACACCTTTTGTTTTTTTTGATCAAAACGTGGACTGCACATGATGATTTTAATATTAATCCCCATTTTTTAGGGTCCTAATTCGGTTGGAGCCCATCTCAATACTCAAAAAAAATTTTATAGTCAGATCGATCATGAAAAGAATAGTGGTTGGACTGTCATCGTCTGTCACGTACATATATTGGGACATCCATAAAAAAAGAAACGGTTACGAAATGTTTATTTAAATTATTCAAATATTCTTAGAGTTTATCTATTCATCTATTTTTTAATATTTTAATATGTGTGTATGGTCATTCATCTTTTGATGGATGTTTTCAAAATATATCCGACCATAATTTTTTTCATGATCGATCTGATCATAGAAGTTTTATTCCTAATACTTAATCATGATAAATCGAGATAGGAGATATGCAGATTTTAACTTTGATAAGTTTTTTTTGGGAAAACCTATCAACTTCCGCAAACAATCCGCCGGTCTCGTGGAAGAGAGACGGTCCGTTTGATATAGGATAGGCAGCACATCTAGGATAGGTGTAAAACCTCTCAATCCGGCCTCCAGATAAGTACAGAATGAATACAAGTAACAGCGTGCCTGACCCGCTGTCATCCCTAATCAACCATAGCTTGCAAGCTAACTGCAGCTTGAGAAGTGCTAGCAGCAGCGAACACTCTACAGAGCCCATGAGGATTTATGTTGAAAGGGTCAAATTGCACGTTTCAAGGCTGCAGGCAAGTCTTTTCATCCCCGTATATGATACCAGGATGCACCATGCTACAGAACCGTGTTGCCCCCCTTCAGAGTTCCCATATTTTAAAATAAGAGTTTTTTTTTTTTTTTATAGAAAAAATGTGTTGAGAGGAGGAGGTGGGAGGGGATGGGCCGATGCGGGACGACAATAAAAATGGCTCAATTCCTCCTCACTATATTCAAATGGATCAAGTGAGTACATCACCTCCAGCATCATTCGTGCCCACAAGATCTGCATACCATCCCACCATCCAAACGTCTGGACATCGAAGAAATTAATCTCTTTATTTAATCGACTCCCGCGGGCTTGAACCGACGTGGGAGATGAAGTTGAAAGGAATAAGAGAATCCTTCAGCGGAGCTTTTCGCACATAGGACGGCTTCCTGGTTGGGAGGAAACTCTGGCTCTCAGATTTCTCAAACGATCCGTAGCATTTAGCCAATGGGGAAGTCGTAGGTTTCAGGTCTGAAAGGCTTTTATTTAGCCGCTGCAGTTGTCTTAGATTGCAGGTTTAAATAATTGTAATTGGAGGTCGTCTAGATTTTTTTTTTCGAAAAAGGAAATAATATATATGCGAGGCTTCCTGGTCCCATCATTTTTATATCAATATCAGAAGTCAAGTGCGCTCCTTACGCGCTATTCGTTTCCTTGGTCATGAAGCTATAGCTAACGCACTACCCATTCTATTTGCCACTCCTTTCTACTCTCCTAATATCTATATTTCAATCCCTGATATTGGTACCGGCAAAAGTAAAGGAAAGCATTCTACCCCTTTTTTTTTAAAAAAAAAGAAGAGAGCAATGGTATTCTCAAACACCTTCACTTTGCAATAAAAGAGCCAACAATAGTATTTGCGGCGAGATTTGTATGTATGTATGTATGTATGTATGTATGGGTGAAGTTTAGGTACCATCTAGATAGTACCATCATGATGCGGAGCATCATGCATGTATGATGCTCATTTTGAATTGAGATGCGTCCCAGCAGTCATACATGTCCCTTAAATTATAAGCTAACTAGTATTAACACGGTAATCTAAATTTTAGTACACATGTTTACAATAGAGGCAATGCCATCTTTGGTTAGTAGCATTCCCATGAAATACTATCATCAAACCATGCTCCTTGGATAGCACGTTATCCGTGCCTTATGATTACCCGTGGAGGAGATAGTGGAATTGCAAATGATATCCACTACCAGCAAATTAAGTTAGACAGCAAATGCAATCCAGATAGTTGAATCTCTCTTTCACACCCCCACCACTTTTTTTTTTGTTGATGAAACGGGTGGACTAAATCACCCTATAATAGATAACTCCTGAGAAACCTGAGTACAAAATATCTCAAAAACGTGAAGAGGCCAAAGACAACTTGTCCGAAATGATATCCACCGAGTGAAGCTAGCAACATAAGAACCGACTCAATCTACAGCTATATTCACCTCCTGGTATACATGGGTTGCTTCACAACCGGCTTGTGGATTTTCAAATGTCCATCAATAAATGGTGAGCGTTAAGAGAGCAATTTTGCATCCTCAACCACCTCATTACCATGTTGGAATTTCTTTTTAGAATTATTGCGGATAAGAGCTCAATCCATCACATGAGGTATGAGGTATTATCCGTTCTGATTCATGGACCTTACAGTTTTGTCCTTTAAAAGACGCCTCCGTGGGAAAGATTTTTTCCTCCTTATAAACACGAGTCCTCCTTGACTCACAACCAATGTGGGACTATTGATGCCCTCTACATTATTAGAACCACAACAGAGCCCAATCGATGTGGGACTATTGATACCCTCCACATTATTAGAACCACAACAGAGCCTTCCAGTCAAGGAGGACTCCGATGGGTACAGCTCGAGGAGCTTCACAGTCAGTCGAAGCGGACTTCGACTCTAGAGAATCGAGACGGATCTCGATCCCTACCTGATGCGCCATTGTTGCAGACAAGAATTCGGTCCATCACGTGAGGTATTGTCTGCTCTGGTCCATAGACCTCACGATTTTATCCTTTAAAAGACGTCTCACGTGAAAAAAAAAAAATTTTCCTTATAAGCGTGAGTCTTCCTTGACTTAGAATCGATGTAGGACTATTAGTATCCTCCATATTATTAGAACCACAATAAGGATAACGATAGTTAGCCCAGATAACCCTGGTTGCATACCTAATAGCTTCTCATGCCCCCTCTCAATTCAACCATGGGAACACTGGTTGCATGCCTAATAGCTGTCAAAAATGATGACCTCAAACCTCTAATCAAAAATCCCAGTCCACCGACTCTGCCTCAGTCTGAAACACTTTCATTAAAATTAATCTTAAGGTATATATATATCTAGGGACAAGTGAAGAAAATCTTCTAAGAGCACGCAGAACTTGCTCGTGAGGAACCTTAGATTTCTCTATATACCATAGATTCTCCAATAGCTTGCAAATAAGATTTTTAAAGGTTGCATCAGGACCCTGCTCAAGATGACGCTTAAAGAGCGCTTTGGTTCAAAAAATACAATCATTTTGGTCCGACCAAATATGATAAGCAATATACACCCTCTTTATTTATTTAACCATGGATTCTTATCCAACTCTTCTCGCCAAGGTTCGATTTAGATAGCTTGCCAGTCGCTATCGAGCCTATATTGTGGTCCCTTAATTTATGTGACCAACGACTACCCACCCTCCACTTGTTCCCTTTTTGTGTCGTCCTCTTCATCCCCCATGCCTTCTTCCCATGGTTAAGTTCTTTCATCCAATTTGCTGACCCATCGAACCATAACTTTAGAGAGTTGCTAGTGTATAATTAATTAGGTTCTTTTACCAAGCCATCATGAACTATAGGGCCTATTTTTTAAAGGATAAAAAATTTATTCAAAAATTTATATTTTTTTAAAAAATATTTTCCAACAATATTTAGATACAAAAATAATTTGTTGTATTCTTTTGTAAAAATGATTTTGAAATATGTTGTCTATATTATTTTGTATTACTGCTTTTCAGATAAGTAATTAAGATCTATCCATATTTTCTATAATATTTTTTTATTATATAAATTTTATATTATATTACATAGTATTGTATTATATTATATATTATTATATTATTATTATAGGATTAGAAGCTTTTAGGAAAAAATAAAAAATATATTTTTTAGTTGATGAGAAAATAACTTATTATCCAAAAAAATATAAGAACATGGGTCAGTTGAACAATGAAAAAATTGACTACGAGAAAGTAAAAATCTTTTTTATCACAACTTACAGAGGCATAATAGCGGGTATATATGTAGATGCACTAAAGTCTAAGCTCTATACAATCAATTGAAGATAAACCAGAACATATGATCAAAATAAATACTATATAGCAAAATAATTAAACCATTAATAATACAATCATGCACGAACAAAAATCATATGGGGTGGGCACTAGAGAAAATATGACATTCTTTTCTTCCATATTTTCGGTATATATTTTTTATCAATATATATTGTATGATTACATGATACATACTAAATAAAATAATTATCAAATAAGTCAATACACATTTTTAAGTGAATTGATATATAGTTACTAGAGTATTATATTTATCAATGCATACTACATGACTTGGTGATACACAATCATCGACTTTCTGATACAGACTGCAAATTTATTTGATACACATTCAACAGTGATCTAATATATACATGCAGATAAATTGATACATAATTTTAAGATGTGCATCAAAAAAATTTTCAATACATATATCAGAATGTCGATCAGTGCGTATCATTATATTATGTAGTATATACTAGAAAATATAATATTATGAAAATTACGTATCTGTTTGCTTGGAGATATGTATTAGTTTGCTAAATGACTAATTTACTAAGTGTATATTATTTGGTTGTATACTATATATTGATAAACTTTATATTCTGAAAACTATATATTGATTTATTTAGATATATATATTAGATCATTGTTAGGTATGTATGTCAAAGAAATTTATAATATGTATCAAAAAGTCGATAGTATGTATCATCATATTATATAATATGTATTAGTAAATATAATGTTTTAGAAACTATACATCAATTTACTTAAAAATATATATTAAATTATTAAATAATTAATTTACTAAATATAAATTATTTAATTATATATTATATATAAATAAATTTTATATTTTAAAAATTATGTATTATTTTATCTAGATGTGTGCATTGATTTATTTCATGATCAATTTATTTAATATATATCATTTAATTATGTAGTTTATATTGATAAAAATATATTATAAAAATGAGGAAGGGATAAATACTATTTTTTTTATTTTGAATCACTGAGCTAACAACTTTGCCGGAGAAGCCTTTGATTTCGATTTTTTTTAATTAATATTTAAAAAATATGATAACATTGAAAATCCATTACGTTTTTTTTTTTTTCCTCGCGTCCGCTCCACATGATTTTTGTTCGTCACGCGCTGGCGAAGTGCATGATTATTATTTTCATCAAAAAAAAAAACATGATTATTAAAACAAGCGTCAAAACGAACATTAATGAGTTTGTGTCCTTTGCAGGCACCATCGGATGGATAGGTGCCTTTCTGCCGTCGTCTTTATTTAAATATAATAAATTAAGAAAAGGTTGTGGAAACTTGTGCCCGTACATCGAACTGGGTCAAAACCATTCGAAACAACATGACAAACAAAACGTGTTTATTTATTTATTCAATCCTGATCATAATTATCTTTATACGGCTCGTCGATTTATTTATTTTTTTTATCAAATTTATTTATTTATTATGAAAACTGGGTATGATGATCTTAACAGGGCTCACCGTGTGAATCCAATCAATATTTAGGATGGGAGGGTTTAACCATCGTGAATTCAGATTTTTTTTCATCTTTAGGCATCAACTCTAATTAATCATAGCAATGTTAACTTGATGATCGAAAATCCAGTATAGATGATCGCACTTAATGGTTTCTATTGCTGTTTCGTAGTCTACTCTAGACATTAAATAGTCTCCATCACTATCTTTACTTGCTGTACCAAAATAGCAAATAATTATTGATCCACTGTCATCATCGGATGTGAAACATTGGACTCCACAAAGATCATCGAAAATATGTCATATCGAGATAAATATCGAGCGAAATTGATAGAATTATTTTATGCTCTCATCTTGACCATGATGATTTTTGTTGAAGAGTATATCATCGTTTTCCTGTCTGGCACATCAAATTGTTGCTGTCTATCTCCGATGAGTTGGTCGATGTGAGCCAAGTTGTAGCATCTGAATGCTAAGTGACAAAAAATTGACAAGATGAATTTCACTTGTTAGAAGTTATTCGATGGAAAATCCTTCGATACTTAAGTTAGCTGAAGAAAAAGAATAGTTGTAAGTCAAAAAGTGAGAGTCAAAAGTTTGTAATCGGAAAAAAAAATTTGTCCAATCCCTCTGCTTACCGTTATATATAGGGTGAAAAATGATATTATCGTATAACCCCTCTTTAAAATATAGGACGTAGAGATTATGACATTTACTAGGCATCGTTAACTATCATTAAGATCGAGTAATGAAACATTCGTGGGCAACTATAATGCTCCATGATCTTGAATAGTTAATATTCGTACCGAATAATCATCATTTGATCTCCAAATTTATGGGATTAAGATAGTCGATAAAACATTGAAAGTTATCGGCCAGGCACCGAACATATGTCGAATTTAATCAGTCAGATGTTGATTTTGACTTATTCTGCCGATCTAAGTCAGTTCAATTCATAATGTCATATGTTTAATTAATTAAAAATTAAAAATAAATACTAATCAATCATGCGACGGGGATCTAGCTCAGCAGTTTCAACATGATAGATATTGAGCCTCCGGTTGCTCAGATTGACTTAATTATAGCCGTTATGTAGACATCCAAAGGGAATAATACGAGAACGCGCCCACCGGTAAATGCGAAGTTCCGGGTGAATAAAGGATTAAAGCCCATGGTATCCGAATTCCTTGTTCTTTATGTTTCCATGACCCTCCCGGCAGCAACACTTCTATGGTAATAAGATTTTTTTTAGAAAAAATGTACGTGTGATGCCACAAATGGCAGGAGTGGGCCCTACCTTCTTTCCCTAAATGGAAAAGAATCCGCACGCAGGGGCCGGCAAAGGAGCCACGATCGAGCACGGATCCTCCGCGGAGCGGGATTTAAGTGCCTCGGTCGCCATCAAAAGGATGGACGGTCATCAACCCACGGGCACGAACGACCACTTTGTTTGACAGCGACGCAAACCGCGCACCGAATGGGTTCGCGCTGTGCCGTTGGCGCCGTGTTTGCGCGCACTTAAGATCATTTTTTTTTTTAGTAGTTAAATCGACGTTCTTAATTTGCTGCCACGTCTGACCTTGTTTTGGATGATGATGTTTGCCACCTCTGACCATTTTTGCAGAGTTTCAAACTAATTGACTCGGACACAATCATAATTCCATCCATTAAGCTGGGAGTTAAGTACCATCCCATGTAATCCAATGATATGGGGAAAGGAGAGAAGATTCCCCTTCCCCCCGTGGGGTGTGCATTAGTGGAGGAGACCGCCACCGCTCCAGCTGTTCAACTGGAGAGAGGTGGGGGGGACTGGAGGTGGTCCAGTCTATTCTCGTTATTGGGCTGGGATCCACTGGGGAAGGTGGGTGTGGGGTTGTTGCCCCATCATCAGAAAACCATCAAGCCCAGCTCATCATCTCCCCACTCTCAAAAGGCAGACAAAGGTGAAGGCAAACTCAAACGCAGACACCCTCCTCTTCACGAAAAGTTTGTTGGACTTTTGGTGCACTCACCAAAAGACCCTTATTGTTTGGGAAACAACACAAACAGCTAGCTTTCCTCGATTTATTTCACTTCACACCGAGATTTGAGATGATGTTTTTCTTTCTTTTCATTATTATCAGCTTAATTAGAGATGGATGTTATAATCGTGCCGACAAGGGGGCCCAGACGGCCTGTTTTGGACCACAATGGGAAAAGTTACATTCCAACGAAGTCCACCGGCCTCATGGGGACCTGGACACCAAAACGATGCAGAACGCTAGAAGGACCACTTTGTCACCCTACTGCACGAAGTGAATCGGAGATCTGATGCAATTTGGGTTCAAACTAGTCCACTACTAGCACACTGTTAAATAGTTTGGATTATAATGGTATACTTTGTGACAGCGATTGAGCACTTGAAGCCCATAGTGGATATGCAGGATAGTTTGATTTATCAGGCTGTCTAGTCATGGAATAAATTTTGAGAGAACAATTTTTTTTTTAAAAAAAAAATTCTGATTGAGAGAACAAAAAAAGTTATTGGGACACCGTAAAAGGGGTGAATTTATTCTGCAGGATAAGTGCCTTTTGGCGTTTTTCTGGAGGAATAAGAGGCATGGAATAAAGCGAGGGAATGAATTATATTTAATATGCTTTGAAATTCATGATAATTTTGATTTTTGTCACAAAGGCAAACCTACCTTCCCCTTCTTTTGTATACTTAAGAGTGGATAGAAAAAAATAGAGAGATTATATAGTAATTAATCTGTCATGTTGGAGGAAATAAATCTATTCCATCCTTTTCTATGGAATAGACTTATTCTTCAAGTGGGAGGAATATCTTCTCATTGCATCGAAACAAGAGAAAAGGTTATTCAGCGAGGTCCAACGGATGGTTAATTTGACAGAATGAGGGAGCGAATAGGGCCTCTATATTGCATTCACCAGATGCAATTGGACCGCATCAAATCCCATGGTGAATAACACGCCACGCTACCTTTTATATTTCATCGATTTTGGATTGCGCACTATCCACCGTACATATGTTCCGGCATTTATCCTGATTCACTTACACCTGATGCATGCAATAATTCATCGCGAAAAGGGGGACCAACCCTCGTTCATTCCCCATCCAAATACTGCTTTCATATGCCGTTTATAGCCCTGGGAGTTGACAGTAGCCCATTTGCAATCACCCAGATCCACAAGCCAAGTCAATCATGCTTGCCACATCATGACAGCTGGGCAAGTACATGCTCCATTGTCCAAGCTGATGTAACATGACGGCTTAATAAAACGTGTCAACGAAGCTTTGGCCCATCAGCTTGATTACCTATATATCCCGTCTGAATCCGTCAAAATTGGCCCATTTGGCCCTAAAAATGAATCGGTTGAACTGAAATATTTTGATCCATTTATAAAATAAATTTTTTAGCCCAATTTTTGTAGCCCATAAATTGAATCAGATTAGGATCGGATCAGTCCGTGGGCCAGCTCATGCCTGATAAGATGAGTAAGCGATCACTTGACTGTAAGTTTAATTTTTATTTGATCCTGAAAACTCTATTGCTATTTGACTTCTTATTACTCGTTGAATGCTGAATTTTAATTTTCTCCTTAGTGATTTCAGAATAAGAAGAGAAAGATATGAAAGTGACTCCAAAATCTACTGATCCAGCTCTAGAAAAAAAAAAAAAAGAAGTGAGCCGGCCCGCCCCTAACCCATAGTCCACGTGGGCTAGGGTCGGGCTAGATTTTTACGATCCATTTTAATAAGTGGGCCGAGCTCGGTCCGCCCACATAATTACAGCCCACATAGATTAGGGTCGGACTGGGTCGACCTATTTTGACAGTTCTAATCTCATCTCCATAAATTAGAAAACCAACTCATATTCCGTCATCAGATTCATCAAGAAGTTCGATAAGATCGTAAATCCGATGACTGCCACCATCTTCTCAGCACACGACTGCATGCCTACCATTTTTATCATATAGATTTTATTGCATTTACTTATCTATAATTATAACATGCTGCAAAATGATTTTGATTTTCTGCTGATTGGCATTTTCTAGGAAGCATTACATAAGGATATATCTTGGCACTAGGCTCTAAATATATGTATTGGGGGTAATTTTGTACCGGTTGAAGACGTAAGGTATACGAGGATACAAAAGTATCCCAAGCTTGATCAGCCACTTTTGATTTACTTATTTCGACAATTTTGATCCTTTCTTGACTACCTATCCGATCCTCGATCGATCCTAAATCCTCCTTGCCGAACCAAACCTGATATGAAAATTCTAGATCTCTTTTAAAATTCAAACGACTATGACATAATAGCCAACAACAGACAGATAAGAAAAAAGATAACAACCATATCTTTCCAGATAAGTTAAGGCTAACTGGCTGATTCTCCTTTCCTCTCATGATTTTTCAGTCTCTGCCTATAAATAAAGATCCATAGGGAATCTCGAAGATATAAAATTTTTTCTCTCCCGACACACTTATTTTTTTTCTCTGTTGTCCAAAATTATGACTTGAGCGTCGGACGGTCTCCGCTGGAGACTATTTTACAGGTCCTATCATCGTCGATCTATCGTCGCTACCTAACTCCAATCAATCTGATCTCGAGATGAAATCCTACCACAACAATATGATCCAAGCTTTAGCGAACTAGTCTAATAATCAATCACCATATTACCCTCTTTGTATCTAAACCATTCAAGATCAAAATAGAGATGAGGAATCATCTTATTATCCACCATATATGTGCTTTTGGATTTGAATTGGTCCGCTCAATCTGATCCATCTAATATATTTTTCTAAACCTAAGGATATATCCATGAAAACATGCTTTCTTTCATGATAATCCTTGTTTGAAGCGGATTTCAAATAAAAGGTATAAGATTATACATTGATGAGTGTCAATAGTGTCTTACATTATCCTTTAAATCATTGATGATTACATTCAAATGACGGTCAAATTATATTCATACATAATCCAATCAATCCACAAAAAAAAGGAAAAGAAAAAGGAAAAACACTCCAAGATAGAAAAGGTGCCTTAGGTTTGTTCACCTTGGGCATCCTTCTTCTCTCTCTCCGATGCTAACAACTTCCCCTTCCGGACATTGGCTCTTCTCCCGAAGAAAATTAGAGAGCACATTTTTATTATGCGGGCTTGGGCCCTCCCTAACAAGGTGGAAGATCTTTTGGGGGTGGTAGCAGGGACTCATTCGGCCCTTTCCCGTTGTCCACCACAAACGCCATCTTTAGCCCCCACGTCGTGTGCACCTCCAAATGACAATGCATGAACCAAACACCTGCATCCACGCAAACAATAAGAATTATGCTGCCATATATCCTGGCTAAAAACTCATTCACCAATATTCGTGCATCCGAAAACCAACTGAAACCAATTAAACACGACGATTTGCGAACATTAATTTTACAAACCTGGGTTATCCGCCCTAAATCTTATGGCAGTCCATCCCCCAGAGGGAACTCCGATAGTGTTCCTTTCAACGGGATCGACGAGATTGAACTTGGAGGGAGACGTCTTTGGATTATAATTCCCGAGACCCCTTCCGACGGCGAAGAAATTGAAGCCGTGCAGATGGATGGGGTGGTTCTCCGGTGCTATAATTCCTGTGTCCTGGAGAACCAGTTGCACCGTAGAATTGAAAGGAAGGCGATAGACCCGAGTCCCGGTCATGGTACCCAGGTTACTGGGGCCGCTGCCGCTGTAGTTGAAAGCTATCGGTGGCTTTCCCGGGAAGTCGGCAGTGAACACTCCACTTATGTTGAAGTAATGAGCTTGGAGGATGGCGGTGGTCGGCATGGAGAAGGTCACGTTGTTCACGTCTGCCACGACTCGGCTCCCATTGACGCACGTCGGGCACGGGTTGACGCCGAGACCCACGGTGAATAGGAGGGAGTGGTCCACCGTCAATGGCACCCTGGCGGGATACTTCTTGGAGTTTAGGCTACGGAGGGAATCGATGAAGTTGGAGGCCACAGGGGTCGCATTCTGAGGTGGTGGTTTGGTGGTGGTGAGGACGGTGGTGGACACGGTGTTGGTGTAGTGCACGGTGGCCATGGCGGTCTGGTTGTCCACCGCGATGGGGGAGTCCATGAAAGGGGAGGCGGTGACCAGGTACCTGCCGGCCCCTCGATCGGCGGTGAGAAGGACGTTGGTGGTCTGGCCCGGGGTGATGAGTATGGTGTCGGTCTTGAAGGGCTTGGTGTAGGTGGCATCGACCTCGACGACGGTCAGCTGGTGGCCGGCCACCTTGAAGAAGAGTTCCTCATTGAGAGCAGCATTGATGATTCGTAGCATGTATGTCTTGCCGCTGTCCACTTTTAGTTGGAACCCTGTAACGAGGTCCACATTAGATTACGTACATCGCTTAAGGTGCATTTGCCACACGCACATGCATAAATATTATTTGGCAGTTTCGTGAGTTCGAAAACTTTGCTTAATTGTTACCTTTGGAAGCAGGACAAGTGGACATAGGGCCTGGATGGCCGTTGATTACGTGAGCATCAGAAACATTGGGTGCGAGACCAGATTTCAGAGCCTCGTTGATGACGGCCTCCGTGTCCGATTTCCACCATTCTCCTGGAGTTCATGATAAGCAAATCTTTGTTAATGGGAAAGTGACCTCTTTCTGCCGATTTTAATTTGATCAGGGAGGATCGGATTGGTAAATGACGTATATATATATATATATATATATATATATAAGCCGTCAACTTACCCAAGATGATGACCTCCTCCTTATGTGGAGTGGGGAAGGGATAGGGAACATGGAGTTTGGGCAAGATGACGATGGCACCGTGAACGGTGACCCTGAGCCATAGGATGTGAGCATGCCAGAAAAGGGTGCCCCTCTGACCGGTGATGGTGAAGTTGTATACATAGTTGTTGCCTGGCTGGATCGGGCACTGGGTGATGTAGGCCGGCCCGTCGGCCCAACCCGTCCGAAGCTGCCTCACTCCATGCCTGCAGGCCCAATTTATAACGCGTCGTTAGTTCCATTCTCAATTGCACAGGTTTGGACAATCTTTGCTTATATCTCTGTCTGAAATCGGACGGTTTGTGATGATACTTTGTGATTCAATCCCCGCATGGATGAAGACTACTCACCAATGGATGGTCACATTGTACTTGACATGGTTGACAACCTTGACGAGCACATTATCGCCTTCTCTAGCGTACAGGGTTGGACCAGGGAATCGGCCATTCACGGTCACGATGGGTTTGGTGGAGCAGAGCCGGGTCGCATTTTTCATCACCACCTGCAGAAAGCACGCCATGGTGATGGTAGTTCAAATATATCGGTCTTTAAACTTGATCCATGGTTGGCTTTAATTTGTATATGGTTGGATGTCGATGGTTGTTACTTGTCTTGTATAATTGCCAGATCTTGGGCTGACCTACCGGCCCAACTAACGGTTCAGCCTAGACAACAATGTTCTTTTGGTGAATTAGCCCACAGAAAGATTAAAAGTTTTATGGAAAAGACGCGCGCGTGCCCCACGAATAAGAAGGATACTGGGAAGACCTTTGTCGCAAAAGGGAAAAAATTAAAGTTAAAACCAGTGTTTTTTTTTTTTTTTGGTAACAAATTTGCAAAATTTATTCGTAAAATATTGTATGAGATGTAGAGATCCTCTCAGACTTGATATCCTCTTTCACTTGGGACCAAAAAAAGGGCAATGCTACATATAACGTTTTATGTTTTACTTAATTATCATGGTCTACTTGGATATGTTATGCACATTAATTGGCTAACAAAGCATGCAATGTAGTACATCTCCACCACCAGTGACGCAGTCGGGATCTATTGAGAAGTTATTAATGCAACATCCTTCAACACAAATCACACAATGAAGCATGACAGCTTGTTAGCAAATTTCATGGCCGCATCGTCAGAAAGCCGCGGATGGACATTGGATTTGGAAAGCAACTACTTACATTGAACTTGTAGTGTCGAGTCCTCCCATCAACGACCACCGGAAGCAAGCATGCCACTAGCACCAAGGCTCTGATAAAGGACAACATCTTCTCTCTCTCTCTCTCTCTCTCTCTCTCTCTCTCTCTCTCTCTCTCTGTGTCTGGTGTATTATACAATCCCTATGCATGGGAAGGACCGGCCAACGCATCCTTATAAGAGGATGTGGATTCTAGCTGCCAGGTCCTTTTTAGCTTTAGGTGGCCGGAAACCTTGATCGACAAGGTTTTGGTAGAATAACCGCACACTACCTCTGGATTACTTGAATCCCACATAAAGTTCATATATGTGTTCCTTGGCGTCTGATGTCCCTTTCTATTGGTTAAAACATCGGATTCTTCTTGCAGAAACATTCATGTAAACAAGTTGGAACTCACGAGGCGTGGTTAATTCTATTCTTGGTTTATGCACTTGGATGGAAAGAACTGACCAACCCCTTCCGTATCAGTAGAATGACATAAAAGTTTGTTCCTTTCTGTCGCTGCCTTCCGGTCGGTATCACCCTCTCGGTGGCTAAAGCGTGGATGGAAAGGATCAATCCTGCTCTATGTTTCCAGTCAAGTTATCGATCAAACAACTACAAGCAAGCTCTCTAATCTACGAGAATACAATGATGCGATGGCAAATCTGATGACAAATATTCCTCACTACTTTCATTTTAGAGGCCAAGCATCACATGCCCGGGGTCCCACCTGCCGAGTTGTGACACGGTTTTCCGTGGAGGGAGTTTTTTATATGGCCGTTTCTAGTGGCGTGTGTCATCATGGTATGGCTTGATAAAATATGGTTGAAATGTGCCTATCTGAAGTAATTTTGGGGAGATTTCGCGCTGGTTTGAAAGCTAAGCTATCAAGCTGGTGAAAGCTGGGTGTTGAGAGCTCCACAACCATCGACTCCACTGACTAAAAACTAGCTGGTTGTTGGATCTCACGTTATGCAACCCCGTGATTCTCGATTGAGATTGCGAGAATTCTCGCACTGCTACCCTGAAAACTAGCTTGGGATGCCGACGGGCCTAGATCGGCTTGACTGATATAACCTAACATGAGGCCCCAGATCGGCCAGCTGATGTTACTATTTGAAACAAAGCATAAGTGGTTCTACAAAACCAATCCTCTACGGTATTCAAAAAGTATCGCAAGATTAAGTGCATACTTTGGAGATATCCATCAAAAAATGAGTAATCGCATACACATTAAAATACTAAGAAGAGAAGAATGGATAAATTTTAAAAATATTTGAATAGTTTAGATAAACATCATATAACTGTTTTTTTTTTATGGACGTCCTAATATAAGTAGTATCTTTTGAGTATCCCGTTCTTTCTTTTGAATGGTATACAAAAATAGCAATTCAATGTAGTCAATTGATTATAATAGATTTCAAATTTTATCTTTGACTGCATAATCATTCAATGGTCATTCTATGAAGCAAGGCCAATGATATTTGAGATGCCCTTCTGTCGATCATTGACCGTAAAGAATCTCAATTTAATGTCTTCGTATAGCAGCCAGTTTGGGTGGACCTCCCTCCCATTTCCATCAAGAAAAAAACAAAGTCTCCATATAGCGGCCAGAGAACTATTTTATTGACATATATGAAACGTGACGGCATATCTTTCTTTAGTTCATCGATTATGATATGAGATAATCATACATGACAAACTAACAGTGATTCTTGCCTCCCGCTTCCATCAAAAAAAAGAAACAATAGTGATTCTTTGAAGAAAAGATGTTGCTAAAATAGCAATTGCAATCCAATGCTTAATGATTGTCCAAGTAGCAAGTGCTATCAAATGTAACCTTTTTTAATAAAGACTGATGTAGAAACTAGAAACGAATCCGAGCACATAGGTTCAGCTCCTACTAAGACATGGGTGTCATGATCGGATCTCCAGCTCAGCAGTGGCTTGATACAGTGACCTAGAATAAAAAAAGTTTCCATCTCCAAGATCCCCTTTGATTACTGTGGTTTGATGATTATGACTCGATAATATTCTAAGATGCCGTTTGTGACACTTATGTTTTTTATGTTTTTAAAATCAGAAAAAAAATTATATCTCCACTATTTCAAAATTTTAAATATAAACATGTAGATATAATCAATTATTTTTTAAAAATAGAATTATGATGATGATGAGGGTGGAAGAGACGAAATAGTGGTGGAGATTAGAGAAATAACAATGGTATTGATGGTGTGGACTGCAATAGTATCATAGAAGTGGCAACAATTGATGCAATGAAGCAATAGCAATGGCTAGGGCATCGATGACATGATAGAATCGACAATAATACAACATGGTGAGATGGAGGTGTCAATGGTATGATAGAAGCATTGATGGCAGCGATAATGAATATAATGATGTGGTAGCGATAGCAATACTATACTATACTATAAAAATTTATATTTTGAGCGATAAAAAATTTAGTCACAAATTTTTTTATTTTTATCATTAAAAATTTTTAATGATAAAAAATATTTCGTTATTAGATAGTCACTAAAGATGCCGTAGCTAAAAATTTTAGTGACCAAAATATAAAATCATCAGAAAAAATCTACTATATTTAGTAACAAAATATCAATGGTCATTAAAGGTAAATATTAGTGACAATTATGTTTATGATAAAAAAAGAATAATCATTAAAGAGCTAAAAAATGATGATTTGATTAGGAATTAATGATCAAAAATAAGTTTTAATGTAGATTTAATATCATTGCTAAAATCTATTTTATGATGGATTTTTATTGGCTACAATAAGATGATATAATTAGTGATAGAATGAAAATGATCATCAAAGATAAGTATTTGTGATCATTTTTTTAATGACAAAAGATTTAAAAAATTTTATAAATATTTTATTAAAATAAAATACTTCTATTGTAAATTAAGATTGTAGTACCTTTATTTATATTCATTCTTACTAAATTCGAATGGAAATCTTATGAATCTAGTTTTTATTTTTTTAACCTAAAATTTATTGGGTATTTGTCTTCTACTTAACCACTATGACAATATCAACTTCTAATTTAAGATCATGATTTATTATACTTATTTAAAACTTTTTATATTATAAAATATTTTCATTTTAAATATATTATGAGATATTTTATTTTAACTAATTAATTTTTTATAATAATTTAATCATCTTCTTTTCCTAAACTTCTTTAAAATAAAATAAATAATTCATGACTCCTTTTATTTATGCTATATTAATTAGTAATGATATTTAATATATAATATTTTTAATATTTTTATTATATATTTTATTAAAATTGGATTAATGATTCAAATTTTTTGTTAAATCTGTCTTCATGCAAGTTTTTAATAATTACATCTTAAATTATTATCTAATTTTTGTGCGTTGCTTTCAATATTGATATCATTTTTCGTAGTAAAAATTATTTTTTTTTCAATTGATAAACTATATTGACCCATATAACTTATTTATTAAATAGATCGGATCAAATCAAGTTAAAAATAAATATACATCCATCAAAAAATTTTAGTTAAAAATAAAATCTATAATCAACTTTATTAAAATTAAATCTCGATAAGGTATATGAATATCAGTAGTTTAATATATTTAAAAAATTTATTAAGTGTCCAAACAAAATCATATCATATTAGGTATATCTTATCATTCTCTAATCTTACTCCAACTCCCTCGATGATTGGCATGATTTTAATAGTATACCTAATATAAAATTAGGATTCATATATTATTTTAGTGATTGACATATACATTATTTATATATCATTATAATTAATATTTTTATTAATGATATCATTATTTCATCATTAATACGTAAGATTTTAATGAAAATATAACGATTGATATTAAAGATACAGATATTTAATGATCACTCTATAATCTCGTCATTAATAGTATATAGCTATGATGATCATTTTAAAATATCATCACAAAAAATATATGTTCTAGTGATGAATCATAAAATTATCATTTCTATATTGATCGATATTTATTTTAATGATCATTCCATTAGCTTGTTATTAAAAAATATATACATATAGTAACTATTTTAAAATATCATTATTAAAAATATAAGTTTTGCTAATAAATTATAAAATTATCACCAGTGATTCGATCAATATCAATATTGACATCAAAATTATGACAATATAATATATTGCCACTAAAAGTATAAACTTTTAATGACTCCTCTATAAATTTTATCATTAAATAAATATCTATAATAATAATTTTAAAATATCATCATTAAAGATATAAGTTTTAGTAACGAATTATAAAATTATCATTAATAAATTGATAAAAATTAATTTTGATACTAAAATTATTTTATTTTTATCATAAAAAAGCTTTATTTAGTGATCAATTTTTTATGACAAAATTTCGATAATAGAAAGACGCTTGTGGAGATCTAGCTGACTAAAAGGCGCTGACTTAGATCTAGCAAAACGAGACTCAATATCTGTGGGAAGGGAAGATTGGTCCACATGAGGGGGATTCCTAGTCGGAGATAATGAAAAATTGTCACAAAAGATATATATATGGTGATGAAGTCTTATTTCGTCATTAAATGATCATTTCTTATTTTCGTTACTAAATACGAGGCTTTGGTAACTAAATTTATATTTCATCACTAAAAATTCATCAATAAACTTTGAAATTTTCATAATATGATGGAGATAATGATTATCACGATGGTGAGATAAGATGGTAATGGTGAAGACTATATTAGTGGTGATGGTAAAATATATTTTTTTATTAATAAAAATATTGAAAATAAGAATTACTTTTTTTGTTTTGAAAAAATAATAAAAAATTTTAAAAATAAATAAAAAAAAGTATGAAATATATTTTTGGCATCATTTTTTTGATTCTATTTTTAAAATAAAAATAGAAAACCAATCTGGTCAAAATTTTTCTGTGGGTCAGCTTCGCCATTCCAACACTCCACCTCAATCGTTTAATAGTGGCAAACAAGATTATTAAAATAATAGCAGTCTAATTGAGAATCATGAATCCCCATGGGCCGCAGTCAACTATTTATTTATTTATTTTCTTAAAAAATTAGTCAAGAGAAATCTTCAGCATTAGTGATGTGATGTGTACTACAGCCTCATGTTTGGATCACAATAACGGTTCCGTGAATCGATTGTATTTAGCATATATAAATAAAATAAAAGCTCATTCAGTGGCCGGTTCTCTATTCACAATGTACGTATCCTATCAATAATATTATTGATAGGGATTTTATTTAATATAATTTTTAATTTTAAATCCAATAAATAAAATCATTAATATAATTCTTTGTTTTAGATAATAAAAAAATATTACTAAAAAAATATTTCATAGATACTTTTCTATAACTTTTATAAGTATTATATTCTTTGCTCCTTCTAACATAAATATATCTAGATGATAGATAAAGAAGTGTTTGGGTATTTTCGATATTAAGTATCAATATTAATTTAGAATTGATATAATTTATATTTTATTATATTATTTGATAAAAAATATTTAAGTATTATGCTTATCAAAGCTGTCATTACTATAAATATTTGATGTAAAGTTTTACCTAGCCATGGTTATAGTTTATTATTTAATATGTAATAAAAATTTGATTATTTAAATATTTTATCATAATTTATTATATTATTATATATAATTTTAAAAATAATAAAAAATATTTTATCTTGCACATCTCACGTGGTTAGTATTAGTGGCACCAGTTTTAATAATCAGAGCTTTCCTATGAAAGCTCAATTTATATGTAGCTCTTTATTTGCTATAGACTCATTTCAATTACAAAAAAAAATAAAAATAATATAATAAATAAAAAATAAAAAAATATCTTATATTCAGTTGGATGTTTTAAAAAAGAAGGATGAAAAAATAGTTTTTTCGTAGAAATAACTTTCTTATATTTCATGAGAAAGAAAAATTTATATAGAAAATAAATATTTTTCACATACTAAAAATTATGATAATTTTTTCAAAAATATCTTTAAGTCATTATGATCTTTTAAATAGATATTTTAATAATTAATATTTAATAATTAAAATTAATAATGATAATTACAATAATATAAGAAGAAATGATCATTTTTTGTAATTATTAATATATTTTATATCAATACATTAATATCACCACAATGCGAAGAAGTTTTCTAACTATTAAAAATTGTTAGAACTCTAAAAACTTAATCAAAATTTTTTTTAATAGCTATTTTTAATATTTAAATATGTTTTAAATATTTTTAAATTTAAAATATTTAAAACAGCTATTAGAGATATAATATATATTTTATATATTTTTTAAAAAAATAAATTCTCGGCTAAACATAAGATATTTTGAAAAATATGCTTTCTTTGCCGCTTTCTACTGGCAATCAAACATACAAAAATTATTTTTTTAGATATTATTTTAAAAAAAAGTTCAATAAATTAAGCTTTTTCTTATGAATCAAATAAGTCACCATGGTTGGTATCGTTGGAAAATTTTTTTAAAATAAACATATAGACCAAAATCTGAAAATAAATATAAGATATTCTATTGATTATTTTTTTTTTGAATAAAAATCAATTAGCTATCAGTCAGTACCATCACCATTTTTAATCCCCCATCTCACCTTCCTCGTTACTCTTCCTCACCAGCTCCCTGCAACTATCGGCACAACAAACTAGGCTATTCTTCACCGCATTATCCCCCCTCTACTCCTCCGACGGACGAAGGCTATTAATGAACGAATTTCTTTCATGATAAAAAAAAATCCTTTAAAAATAAAAAACTTAAAATAAAACATCTCTTATATTTTATATAAATTTATAAATATTTTACTATATTTCAATTTACTACAATATCAAGCTTATTTTACATACTACTGGAATATGGTCCATCGTGTTCTAATTCAGATCAAGATACATGGGAGGTATCTACTTGTCAGCGGACATTGAGTGGTTGTCTATTGTGAATTGTTTCTCTTTTTTTCTTTGAGATGAATGGAACATAGCTTTTCCGACGGAATCCTATTAGAGCCCTTCCCCTCCTCCCCCTCACCCCTCTACGGTTTGAGTTCTCATTTTCAAAAATGGCCTCCTAAATCATTAGAAAGAATGGGCCTTTCTAGTCCAATTGCTATCTAACAATTTTTTACCCATGGCAAAACCTCCAGGCTCCCAACCTCCTCCAACTCTTGTGAAGATTGCTACATTTGGTAAATGAACCATATCTAATATCTCCATAAAGATCTCAACAGAATCCTTTAATTTGCCGCTTTTGCACAATATGATCATCAAAATTTGCTGCCTTGCAAAACCTTTCCACAAACACCGTATAAATCACAACCTCAAGCATTGTCCCCTTCTCATGTATGAACCCATATGGCTTTCTTGCTTTTTGAACCCATCCATCTTAGCCCATCAAGCATGGCAACTTCATTGGGGATGAGCCTTGTCCCGTTATCTTCTTGAAAATTTCATCAGCATCTTAGAGTTAGGTCCAAATGATTATTTCGATTACTCCCGGGGAGTTTCCTAGCTCCATCTTACCACCATGGCTGGTGATATGGCTTAGATCTAACTGCTGCCAACCAAATTATCTAACCAACAGGAGCATACCATTTAGCCTCTACTTTGTGCACAATTTAGGCAACTAAAGCCCACTAATAATAGGCGGCTGCAGCCCTATAAAAAAGGCATCCCACATAGTTACTCTCCTCCAGTTGATATTGTTTGGATCTCCACTATTCCTTAAAGAAAGGTCTTAAGTAAGCGTTGAATGATCCCCCCTTAGAAAAGGTCTAACACCAATCGTTATCCGTTTTCCCCCCCTTTTTTAAGATTCGATCTCATACCCTAAACATAAACCAACCAAGTGACTCTAAGCAGAAATCAAGATGCCCAACACCAATCTCAAAATATTCGATCAAGTCAGATCGGACTTTGACAGTAATAAGTGATATCACCAAGATTTAATTTTTTTAAGAGAGTATCCCTGATTTTATTTTCACTTTTTTCTATCTTAACGTGATCTTTAATTTAATTTTTTGAAGAGGATATCTTTGATCTTATCACCATCTTTTTTTATCTTAGTATAATCTTTTAATTGATCACTAATGTCAATTAATTCTTTATTTTTTTGTCCATCAAAAAATAGAGAAGTCAATTTTGATCTTGAGATTCCAAAATCTTTCTCATAATCTTTACCATGATTTTTGAACCTCCGACGAGAATGGGTAGAGCCTATCCATTCTCCCCTAAAGGATTTTTGGGGATTTGGCTATTGAGAAATTTTTTGTGCACCGTGAGTGAGTGGTGTAAAAAATTCGATGTAGAGTGCATTGTTTTATCCAATTGATATACATGTCACCGCTTTCTAATGCTTATTTAATATTTATAGGTTGATTTTTTTGTTTAAAAATTTTATCTAATGAAAATATTCTTATCTTTTGAAAAAAATTATGACATTCTGAGACGTATTATAGTCCAGGATATCATAATATAGAAAGAATATTTTTGTCCAACTATATTCCAATTTGCATTTAATGCCTGCAGATCGATTTTTTTGTTTGAAAATTTTGAATGATGAAAATACCTCTATTCTTTGAAAAAAATTATAACATCCTTTGCATATTATGACATCCTGCATTATATTATGACATCTTGTGGACAAAAATTATAACTTTCTGGATGTATGATATCATAATATGGATATAGAATATCATAATTTTATCAAAAAATACAGATAATTTCGTCATACAAAATTTAAAAAAAAATTGATCTACAGGTATTAAACACATATTAGAAAGTGATGACTACATAAACTAATCGGACAAAATGAGATACTCCACGTTAGATTTTCTACACCATCTGTGGTGCACAAAAAATTTACCTTTGGCTATTTAGAGTTCGACGGCCTCTATCCAGAAACCTATCTTCATATTTTGCCTCTGTGAGAAATTTATGGATCCTCCATCAAGTCTCTTTTGTCCCATTAAAGATCTCATCTTCTCTGTCTCCTCCTCCTCACTACCATCCCCAAAGTCGAGATTTTTGAGGAAGAGATCTTTCGAGAGGCATGGGAGTGGCAGTGGGAAGGAGAGGAAGGATTTTGTCATCAAGTCCCCTCAAAGTAAGCTATGTCAAATTTCATTTGCCTTGAGAGAAATTGTTTCAAACAATTACTCTCCATCAGCTAATAAGTAGGCACCTTCATCTGAAATTGGAAGGAGAATGAATCATATTGTATCTGTTGATGCAAAAATCCGCTTGCGTCGGAGAAGCTGGAGTCGAAGGAGTCGCGGTCGCTGACGGGACCTGCAAAAGAAGTCTAAACCGGAGGTGGGGTTGCTCCGGCAAGATCCTCCGATGCTCAAGTCAGTTCTCTGCCTCAACAAGAATGGAGTGCTCGAGCGAAAATTTTAGCAGAGTTTCTAAGTAAAAATGAGAGCTTAGAAAATAACGTATCTGGGGTCTCCCTTTTTATAGGCGGAGGGTGCAACAGGCTGATAGCGACGTTCGTAATCGTCTGGTAGTGGGCCGCCCGTAGTCAGGAGAAATTTGTTGCGAAGAGTAGTGGAGTAGACCCGTGGCTATCACCGAAGCGCGCCACGTGGAGTCTGCCGCAGGGAGTGGGGCGGCGTCCGTTGTTGCCACTTGTCAGAGGATGGGAGAATCGCGCGGTATCCGTCGCAGGAAGTGGAGCAAGATCGTGGGAATCATAGCGGTCTGCCAGGGAGTAATGGAGCCGCATGAAATCCGTCGCGGGAAGTGGAGCAGGATCGCGGCCGCTGCTGCGTCACGCCAGGGAGTGCAGACCTGTCGGCTGAAGTTCGGCTGGAGTGTCAGCAGTTGGAGTTGGGGACGGAGCCCGGCTCCCGTGGGAGTCCGGGCGGAGTCTTCCTTGCAGTTGAAGCTGGGGACTGAGCCCAGCTCCCGTAGGAGTCCGGACGAAGTCTTCCTGCAATTAAAGTCAGGTGTGAAGCCCGGCTCCCGTAGGAGTCCGGACGGAGCTTACCAGCAGTTGAAGTTGGTGACGGAGCCCAGCTCCCGTAGGAGTCCGGGCGGAGTCTTCCTGCGGTTGGAGTTGTGGATGGAGCCCGGCTCCCGTAGGAGTCCGGGCGGAGTCTTCCTGCAGTTGAAGTCGGGGATGGAGCCTGGCTCCCGTAGGAGTCCGGGCGAAGTCTTTCTTGCGGTTGAAGCTGGGGACGGAGCCCGGCTCCCGTAGGAGTCCGGGGGGAGTCTTCCTTGCGGTTGAAGCTGGGGACGGAGCCCGACTCCCGTAGGAGTCCGGGCGGAGTCTTCCTTGCGGTTGAAGCTGGGGACGGAGCCCGGCTCCCGTAGGAGTCCGGGCGGAGTCTTCCTTGCGGTTGAAGTTGGGGACGGAGCCCGGCTCCCGTAGGAGTCCGGGCGGAGCCTTCCTGCAATTAAAGTCAGGTGCGAAGTCCGGCTCCCGTAGGAGTCCGGACGGAGCTTACCAGCAGTTGAAGTTGGTGACGGAGCCCGGCTCCCGTAGGAGTCCGGGCGGAGTCTTTCTGCAGTTGAAGTCGGGGATGGAGCCCGGCTCCCGTAGGAGTCCGGGCGGAGTCTTCCTTGCGGTTGAAGCTGGGGACGGAGCCCGGCTCCCATAGGAGTCCGGGCGGAGTCTTCCTTGTGGTTGAAGTTGGGGACGGAGCCCGGCTCCCATAGGAGTCCGAGCGGAGTCTTCCTTGTAGTTGAAGCTGGGGACGGAGCCTGGCTCCCGTAGGAGTCTGGGCGGAGCCTTCCTACAATTAAAGTCAGGTGCGAAGTCCGGCTCCCGTAGGAGTCCGGA
Source organism: Elaeis guineensis (assembly GCF_000442705.2). NCBI lineage: Eukaryota > Viridiplantae > Streptophyta > Magnoliopsida > Arecales > Arecaceae > Elaeis > Elaeis guineensis. The sequence goes on along the minus strand of NC_025997.2, from coordinate 132,002,492 downwards.
CGGAGCTTACCAGCAGTTGAAGTTGGTGACGGAGCTCGGCTCCCATAGGAGTCCGGGCGGAGTCTTCCTGCAGTTGAGGCTGGGGACGGAGCCCGGCTCCCGTAGGAGTCCAGACGAAGTCTTCCTTGCAATTGAAGCTGGGGACTGAGCCCGGCTCCCGTAGGAGTCCGGGCGGAGCATTCCTGCAATTAAAGTCAGGTGCGAAGTTCAGCTCCCGTAGGAGTCCGGACGGAGCTTACCAGCAGTTGAAGTTGGTGACGGAGCCCGGCTCCCGTAGGAGTCCGGGCGGAGTCTTTCTGCAGTTGAAGTCGGGGACGGAGCCCGGCTCCCGTAGGAGTCCGGGCGGAGTCTTCCTGCAGTTGAGGTCGGGGACGGAGCCCGGCTCCCGTAGGAGTCCGGGCGAAGTCTTCCTTGCGGTTGAAGCTGGGGACTGAGCCCGGCTCCCGTAGGAGTCCGGGCGGAGCCTTCCTGCAATTAAAGTCAGGTGCGAAGTCCGGCTCCTGTAGGAGTCTGGACGGAGCTTACCAGCAGTTGAAGTTGGTGACAAAGCCCAGCTCCCGTAGGAGTTCGGGCGGAGTCTTTCTGCAGTTGAAGTCGGGGACGGAGCCCGGCTCCCGTAGGAGTCCGGGCGGAGTCTTCCTGCAGTTGAGGTCGGGGACGGAGCCCGACTCCCGTAGGAGTCCGGACGAAGTCTTCCTTGCAGTTGAAGCTGGGGACTGAGCCCGGCTCCCGTAGGAGTCTGGGTGGAGTCTTCCTGCAGTTGAAGTCGGGGACGGAGCCTAGCTCCCGTAGGAGTCCGGGCGGAGTCTTCCTTGCGGTTGAAGCTGGGGACGGAGTCCGGCTCCCGTAGGAGTCCGGGCGGAGTCTTCCTTACGATTGAAGCTGGGGACAGAGCCCGGCTCCCGTAGGAGTCTGGACGGAGCCTTCCTGCAGTTGAAGTCGGGGACGGAGCCCGGCTCCCGTAGGAGTCCGGGCGGAGTCTTCCTTGCGGTTGAAGCTGGGGACGGAGCCCGGCTCCCGTAGGAGTCTGGGCGGAGCCTTCCTGCAATTAAAGTTAGGTGCGAAGTCCGGCTCCCGTAGGAGTCCGGACGGAGCTTACCAGCAGTTGAAGTTGGTGACGGAGCCCGGCTTCCGTAGGAGTCCGGGCGGAGTCTTTCTGCAGTTGAAGTCGGGGATGGAGCCCGGCTCCCGTAGGAGTCCGGGCGGAGTCTTCCTTGCGGTTGAAGCTGGGGACGGAGCCCGGCTCCCGTAGGAGTCTGGGCGGAGTCTTCCTGCAGTTGAAGTCAGGGATGGAGCCCGACTCCCGTAGGAGTCCGGGCGGAGTCTTCCTGCTGAGAACTTCGGCTGAGGATATTTTATACCCAACACCAGTCCCCCTACTTTCGAGTTTGAATTTCGAATGAAGGAAGTACAGAGAGATTGGCATAGCCGAAGTTATCCCCTCGAATCCTGCGCACGATCGCCCCCAGATATTTTGGCATTAAATGTGCACGTGCTGGAGTCTTTTCGAATCGGGGCGATACGAAGGGACCCTTCGAAATTTCCGCTGGTACACTGGCCCAGGTACGGTGCAATAATGGTCCTGCCAACCGTCAGCCGCTTTTAGCCGCCTGCCGCGGCGAGTGGGACACGTGTCGAGCGCGGGCCGACCTTGGAGGGGATTCGCGATCATTATGGCACCGGATCCCAGGATCTATTTAAACCCGTCCTTCCACCTTTAGGGGCCCTATTCCGCTTCAGAGTTCTATCAGTATCTGCCCTTTCTTCGAGAGCCCTGTTTCTCTTGGCGTCTTCTCGGGCCATAGACGCCCTTCGAGTCGTCCCTGCCCTCGCCCCTCCGCGTCCTTCAGAGCGATATAGGTTAGTCTCAGAGTCTTCTCTCTTCTCTCTGCCGCTTAAGGGCCTCTTCTTCGCCATTTTCTTCTGCCGCCTTCCTCTGAGTTGGTCTCCTGTAACCTCTCGTCCTTTGTCCTGTCTATTTTCTTCGGGATCTTTAGAGTCTTCATTCGAAGTTATTCGAAATGTCTTCCGGCTCTTCCGCTTCCAGCGATTCTGGGAGTTCTTCCGCCTCAACCCTCCAAGTTCCTCGTTCTGTAGATGAACCCGCATCTGGGGCTGGGCTTCGCCCGATTTTTGCGTCGGGCGCCATTCCATGCTCCCTGACTCCGGATGAACTCCTTCTGATAAGAGTTCAGTATGGAGTTCCTCCGGAGTACGACCTGGAGCTGCCTGGCCCCTCCGACCGGGCTAGCACTCCCCCACCCGATCGTTTTTGCCTGTATCAGGAGGCGTTCCGTGCCGGACTCCGGCTTCCGCTTCCGTCCTTTGTTGTCGCCCTCTTCCGCTTCTTAGACATCTCTTTGGCTTCTGTTGCTCCGAATTCTTTTAGGTTTTTTATAGGGTTTCTCTCCCTTTGCCACGTAGTCGAGGTCCGACCGTCTCTCTCTCTGTTTAGGCACTTCTATACCTTCAAGCGTCATCCTTAGGTGAAGAACTGGTGGTATTTCTCTCCTCAGTTCGGCAAGAAGGGGTTGCTGAAAGGTGCCCCCTCTTTAATCCACAACTGGAAGGAAAAATACCTCTTCGTCCACTGCCCGACCCTGAGGCTGGGCCTGCCCCCTTGGGGCTCTCTGAGGGATTCTGTCCGTCGGGCCCCTAGCCTGGGGGAGGACGACCTCCAGGCTGCCCGGAAGCTTCTCGACTACTCCGCTCCTTCCCTTCCCAACCTTCTGAGGGAGCAATTTTTGTTCAACATCGACCTAAGCCCTCAGGATCCTGCGAGTACTACATCTTTTCCTTTGTCTTCTCTTCTTCCGTCCTTCTTCTTTTTCTTTCTTTTTCTTCTCTTTCTTTTTTCTTCTCTCTCTTTTTTTTTTTGGGCTACTCCTTCCTTTTTCACCCCATTATTGACTTCTGATTTTTGATTGATTGATTTTTTTTTTTAAGGAATGGACGCCGAGGCAGCACGGATGCTTGCCAGGGGCCTCAAGGCCCACAAAAGAAAGGGCGCCGTGGCCTCCGGATCAGCAAAGAGGGCCAAGGCGGAGGAGACGAGCTTGACCGCGCCTGTCCAGGTGGCTCCAGCGATCGACGTTCCCTTGGACGTCGAACCAACGGCCCCCCGGGCCTCTTCGAGAAGTCCGCCGACTGGGGCTCCCATTTCGGGGGTCCGCTCCACGGAGGTGCCCGTAGTCGAGAGGGGGATGAGAAGGAAGTCGGTAGCCCGAAGGGGGAGTAGCCGTCGAGCCACCGTGGAAGAGTCCCTCTGTTCCGAAGAAGGGCTAGAGAACCCCTTCAATGACAGGGACTTGATCAAGCGGCTGATCAATGGCTGCATTCTGCCTGAAGTTGTCGAGAGGATCGACCGTGCTGATCCTGAGCAGCGGATTTGAGACTCTCTAGGGTCCTTTCTTGAGGTAAACAACTCTTCATTTAATTGACTCTTCAACCCCTGCTCTGATCCCCTCGTCGCCCTTGCAGATTGGGCACCAGCTCTTCGCCAATATCGAGGCGACGAATTGATCGAGGAGGAACGCTATCCAAGCGGAGGAGCACTGCCGGGCCGAACTCGCCCGTCTCGAAGAGAAGGCAGCCGAGGTGACCGCCCTCCAAGAGGCCCTGGAGAGAGAGAAACAGGCCCGGATGGAGGAGAAGCAGACCTTGGAGGAGACGGTGAGAAAGGCGGAGGCCGAGGTCACCAATTTGACTGAGCAGATTCCAATCCTGGTTTCGAAGGTCAGGGTTCTTGCGGTGGAGGAATTCAAGACCTCCACGGAGATGAGGGACCTGAATGTCTAATTCGGCCAGGAGGCGTTCATCAAGGGGTTCGAGCTCTGCCAGGAGAAGGTGGCCAAAAAATTTCTGGAGCTCGACCTCAGCTTCCTGGGTGAGGAGTCTGAAGACGAGGTCAGTCCCTCTCCTGCCGCTATTGCTGCCGCAGCCCCCCCTCCAGGAACACCGAGCTCTCCAACTCCTGCTTCTGAGGTCTGAGACCTCCGACCTTGTATCTTTCTGTTACCGCAATTTTTCTTTTCCTTTTTGTCTTCAAGAATCATTCAATCAATAAAGTTGAATTTCTCACCATGGATGGCTTCTCTTCTCCCCCTTCTATTTTTCTTTCTGCTTTTCTTTCTGTGATGAGGCGTGTCTTGACGCTTTTGCCTTCCGATGGCAGTGCCCTGCTGAAGCGCTTCCCCTGCCCCTGGAGATTCCGCTGAAGTCGACGATCCAGCGACTGAAGAAGGAAGTCCTTCACTTGACAAAAAAGTTAAAGAAGATGGAAGGCGAGCTTCGCAGGTCGAGAGAGGGTCATTCTGAAGCCACCGCAGAGGCCACCCGCTTTCAAAATCTCCACGTGAAGGGGATCATGGAGTATAGTCGGAGGAAGACGAACTTCGCGAAGGAGCTTGAGGAATACAAGAAGAGCACTAGCGATCGAATTTGGGCTCAAGCCGCCAAGATTAGCGCTCTCAGGGTGGAACTGTCGGCTGCAATGGAGAAGATCGACCAGCTGGGAGGAAGTTCGTCCCGACTCTTGGCTCGGGCCGACGGCGATCGGGAGTGGTCGAAGAAGGTCTCCGACCTTCAGCAGCAGCTTCAGGATGCCGAGGTGAGCTACGACGTGCATCGGGCCGGTTGGCGCAGGCAGGTAGAGGAATATAAAGGGAGACTCAGGGTGGCGACCGACGAAGTCGCCCGTCTTTAGAGGCAGCTGGCTGACAGGGCTCAGCTGACTTCTGTCCGAAATTCTAATGAACTCCAGTCCCTGAGAGGAACCGTCGAAGGGCTTTCTGTCGCCCTTGGGGAAAGGATGGCTGAGCTGCAGCAATTGAAGATCCAGCTGGCATACGAGCAGCAGGCCGTCACAGACGTGGAGGCGGAATCTGAGGTCCTGAGAAAGAGGCGGAGATCGAGAGCCAGCGACTTTGTCGGGCGCTCCAGGATGCGCTGCTGAAAAGGAAAGAGCTAGAAAAAGAAATTGAGAATCTAAGGCAGTCCTGGATGAGGGGTGGAGCAAATAATTCTAGATCGGAAGGAGCAGAGCTTCCCTAGGGCTCTTTTTGTCCTTCTGTCTGTTCATGTATACATTTTTCCTTTTGTGGTTTTGTCCCGCTTTTGTCGTTTTGCTTTTCTTCCTTTGGCCTTTTGGGCTTTGTGGTGTATATTTCGCAAATGGAATGAAAAGGAGATTTTGTGTTACCTCGTCCACATATTGTATTACATTGTCGTCCGTCGAACTTCTCTTATCGTTCGACTTGTCCGACGTTGACGTCGTTGGGAGGTGCCCAGTCGTCGATGCGCTGGTTTGCTTTCCTCATCGTTCACGGCCGCAGGCTCGAGCTTGGTGGTCCGAACTCCGCATTACTTCGGAGATGTCGCTGTCTTCTTGACCTGTGTCGAGAGCCTTCTTAGAGGCCGGGGGTGTTCGGTAGGAACTTTCCGTCTTTGTTGAGATGAGGTTCCTTAGGTCTTTGGTGTGGTTTGTCCTTCATCTATTTTCGACGTTGCTCGTCGCTCTTCCTCTTTAATCTCTCTCCTCTTTTCAGAGTGAGGGCCCTCCCCTCGCTTTTTGCGAGGTTGCACAGGAGTGTGAAGGTGCCGCTGAGGGGCCTTTCCCCTTTATCCGATCTTGTCGGGCGGTCGGGTTTCGTCACCGTCAGGACGAGGTTCTCCTTCTGTTCCCAACGGAGCCGCGGGGGCACATAAGGGCCATTGCAAGGGTCTCTCCCCCCATCCGATCTAAAAGAATCGGACCTTCGACTTTGCTCATGTCAGGACGAGGTTCTCCTCCTATTCCTGACATGGCTGTGGGGGCACATTTGGGCGTTGTAAGGCCTCTCCCCCCATCCGGTCTAAAAGAACCGAGTCTTTGACTTTGCTCATGTCAGGATGAGGTCCTCCTCCTATTCCTGACATGGCTGTGGGGGCATATTAGGGCGTTGTAAGGCCTCTCCCCCCATCCGGTCTAAAAGAACCGGACCTTTGACTTTGCTCATGTCAGGACGAGGTTCTCCTCCTGTTCCTGACACGGCTGTGGGGGTGCATTAGGGCGTTGTAAGGCCTCTCCCCCCATCCGGTCTAAAAGAACCGGGCCTTCGACTTTGCTCATGTCAGGACGAGGTTCTCCTCCTGTTCCTCACATGGCTGTGGGAGCACATTAGGACGTTGTAAGGCCTCTCCCCCAATCCGATCTCAAGATAATCAGACTTTCATTTTAGTTATGTTAGGACGAGGTTCTCCTCCCGCTCCTAACATAACTTTGTTTTAATTGTTTGAAGGGGTTATACCCAGTCATTACAAATCCATGCCAAATGGGAGGAGCATGCCAAGTCGAAAGGAATTTAGATTCAAGGCGAAATCATAAGCGATACATTTACAGGTTTCTCAAGTTCCATATTTGTGGAAGGTCTGCTCCTCCCTGAGGCCCTCCGGTGATGGAGTCAATGGTCTCGATTGGAGGCCGATCTCCGGGCTGCTCCTCCCTCCTTGGCGGTTCAGGTTGCGGCAGGACCCTTGGTCGATCTTCTCTACCCTCAGGCCGGCGTCGGATGAACCTGTCGAGTCGACCTCGCCGGATGAGCTCCTCGATCTCGTCTCGAAGCTGGATGCATTCCTCCGTGTCGTGGCCGTGGTCGCAGTGGTAGAGACAGAACTTATTGGGGTTGCGCTTCCCGGGGTGTGTGCGCATCCTCTCTGGCCTAGGGAGCTGCTCCCTGACCTCCATCAGTACCTGGATCTTCGAGGCATTGAGGGGGGCGTAGTTGCGGAACCTTCCCGATGGGGAACCCCACCGAACCCCACGATCCGGACTCCTCTGCCTGCGTACCCTGGGCGGAGTATGGGCACGCTTGTGCCCAGGAGGGGATCGAGAATGCGGCCGAGCTTCTCTCGACCTTTTTTCGACTGTGGGCTTACTCGAGTCTCTCGCCTGCCACTCTCTCACAGTCTCCTCATCCTTCATTTTGAAGGCTTCTTCCGCTCGAGCGTACCCTTCAGTCCGAGCCAATAAATCAGCAAAATCCCTGGGGTACTTCTTCTCCAGGGAGAACAAAAGGTCATTCTTCTGAAGGCCGCCCTTCAGAGCGACCATTGCGACTGATTGATCCAAGTTCCGGACCTCCAGCGCCGCGACGTTGAAACGGTTGATGTAGGCCTGAATGGACTCCCCTTCCCTCTGCTTGATATTGATGAGGGACTCCGAACCCTTCCGGGGGCGCCGGCTGCTGACAAAATGGGCCACGAATTGGTGGCTCATCTGATCGAAAAAAAAGATGGTACCCGACTTCAGAGCTGAGTACCAGTTTCTCGCCACTCCCTTCAAGGTGGATGGGAAGGCTCGGCATAGAATGGCGTCGGGAGCGCCATGAAGTAGCATCATCGTCCGAAAGGTTTCCAGATGATCAACCGGATCCGAAGTCCCGTCGTAGCTTTCGAACTGGGGGAGCTTGAAGTTTGGCGGGATCGGTTCCTGCATGATCATTTGAGAAAAGGGAGGGTCAGTGCAAATATCCTCACCATAAGCGGGGGGAGCATGGCGGAGTTCTTCGATTCGTCGGTTCATCTCTTGGAGTCTCCGGTCTAGAAAATCCTCTCGACTTCGAGTCTCGAGGGTCCTCTGGCAGAATGGGGGTAGAGATCTTCTTGGGGTGGAGTAGTGATCCAATTGAGGGCTCTCCACCCTCGGGTTCATTTTCCCAGGAAAGACGGGACGACTGGCCCAAGTGGCCCGTCCCGACGCCGGATTCTGGTGTTCCGGCGACACCCTTTCCAGACGCACTGATGCCTGCGGCTGCTGCTGCTGCTGCATAGCCTGCACAGCTTCAGTGAGGCCTCTGACCTGCTACGCCAACAGATCAAACTGCTCCGCGCCGACCGTCGTCGTCAGAGGAGGAGGAGAAGGTTGGAAAACAGGAGGTGAGGCCGGAGCCTGAAATCTGGCCGCGGAGGCCGTGGATCGTCGCGTGGACGCCTTGCGGGGAGGCATCGAGCAAGGACCAAGTGGAGAAAGGAACAAGGACCAAGTGGAGAAAGGAGGAGAGGACGTCGGAAAAGATGCCCGGAGGCGGTCCCGTCGAGCGCTCCTTTAAGAACAAGGATACTGCGAAGACACAGCCCCTTCCTCTAGCGCCAATCCTGTTGATGCAAAAATCCGCTTGCGTCGGAGAAGCTGGAGTCGAGGGAGTCGCGGTCGCCGTCGGGACTTGCAAAAGAAGTCTAAACCGAAGGTGGGGTTGCTCCGGCAAGACCCTCCGATGCTCAAGTCAGTTCTCTGCCTTAACAAGAATGGAGTGCTCGAGCGAAAATTTTAGCAGAGTTTCTAAGTAAAAATGAGAGCTTAGAAAATAACGTATCTGGGGTCCCCCTTTTTATAGGCAGAGGGTGCAACAGGCTGATAGCGACGTTCGTAACCATCTGGTAGTGGGCCGCCCGTAGTCAGGGAGAATTTGTTGCGAAGAGTAGTGGAGTAGACCCGTGGCTATCACCGAAGCGCGCCATGTGGAGTCTGCCGCAGGGAGTGGGGCGGCGTCCGTTGTCGCGACTTGCCAGAGGATGGGAGAATCGCGCGGTATCCGTCGCAGGAAGTGGAGCAGGATCGTGGGAATCATAGCGGTCTGCCAGAGAGTAATGGAGCCGCACGGAATCCATCGCAGGAAGTGGAGCAGGATCGCGGCCGCTGCTGCATCATGCCAGGGAGTGCAGACCTGTCGGCTGAAGTTCGGCTGGAGTGTCAGCAGTTGGAGTTGGGGACGGAGCCCGGCTCCCGTGGGAGTCCGGGCGAAGTCTTCCTTGCAGTTGAAGCTGGGGACTGAGCCCGGCTCCCGTAGGAGTCCGGGCGAAGTCTTCCTGCGATTAAAGTCAGGTGTGAAGCCCGACTCCCGTAGGAGTCCGGACGGAGCTTACCAGCAGTTGAAGTTGGTGATGGAGCCCGGCTCCCGTAGGAGTCCGGGCGGAGTCTTCCTGCGGTTGGAGTTGTGGACGGAGCCCGGCTCCCGTAGGAGTCCGGACGGAGTCTTCCTGCAGTTGAAGTCGGGGACGGAGCCCGGCTCCCGTAGGAGTCCGGGCGAAGTCTTCCTTGCGGTTGAAGCTGGGGAGGGAGCCCGGCTCCCGTAGGAGTCCGGGTGGAGTCTTTCTTGCGGTTGAAGCTGGGGATGGAGCCCGGCTCCCGTAGGAGTCCGGGCGGAGTCTTCCTTGCGGTTGAAGCTGGGGACGGAGCCCGGCTCCCGTAGGAGTCCGGACGGAGTCTTTCTTGCGGTTGAAGCTGGGGACGGAGCCCGGCTCCCGTAGGAGTCCGAGCGGAGCCTTCCGCAATTAAAGTCAGGTGCGAAGTCTGGCTCCCGTAGGAGTCCGGATGGAGCTTACTAGCAGTTGAAGTTGGTGACGGAGCCCGGCTCCCGTAGGAGTCCGGGCAGAGTCTTTCTGCAGTTGAAGTCGGGGGCGGAGCCCAGCTCCCGTAGGAGTCCGGGCGGAGTCTTCCTTGCGGTTGAAGCTGGGGACAAAGCCTGGCTCCCGTAGGAGTCCGGATGGAGTCTTCCTTGCGGTTGAAGCTGGGGACGGAGTCCGGCTCCCGTAGGAGTTCGGGCGGAGTCTTCCTTATGGTTGAAGCTGGGGACGGAGTCCGGCTCCCGTAGGAGTCTGGGCGGAGCCTTCCTACAATTAAAGTCAGGTGCGAAGTCCGGCTCCCGTAGGAGTCCGGACGGAGCTTACCAGCAGTTGAAGTTGGTGATGGAGCCCGGCTCCCGTAGGAGTCCGGGCGGAGTCTTTCTGCAGTTGAAGTCGGGGACGGAGCCCGGCTCCCGTAGGAGTCCGGGCGGAGTCTTCCTGCAGTTGTGGCCGGAGACGGAGCCCGACTCCCATAGGAGTCCGGGCGAAGTCTTCCTTGCGGTTGAAGCTGGGGACTGAGCCCGGCTCCCATAGGAGTCCGAGCGGAGCCTTCCTGCAATTAAAGTCAGGTGCGAAGTCCGGCTCCCATAGGAGTCCGGACGGAGCTTACCAGCAGTTGAAGTTGGTGACAGAGCCCGGCTCCCGTAGGAGTCCGGGCGGAGTCTTTCTGCAGTTGAAGTCGGGGACGGAGCCCGACTCCCGTAGGAGTCCGGGCGGAGTCTTCCTGCAGTTGAGGTCGGGGACGGAGCCCGGCTCCCGTAGGAGTCCGGGCGAAGTCTTCCTTGCGGTTGAAGCTGGGGACTGAGCCCGGCTCCCGTAGGAGTCCGGGCGGAGCCTTCCTACAATTAAAGTCAGGTGCGAAGTCCGGCTCCCGTAGGAGTCCGGACGGAGCTTACCAGCAGTTGAAATTGATGACGGAGCCTGGCTCCCATAGGAGTTCGGGCGGAGTCTTTCTGCAGTTGAAGTCGGGGACGGAGCCCGGCTCCCGTAGGAGTTCGGGCGGAGTCTTCCTACAGTTGAGGTCGGGGACGGAGCCTGGCTCCCGTAGGAGTCCGGGCGAAGTCTTCCTTGCAGTTGAAGCTGGGGACTGAGCCCGGCTCCCGTAGGAGTTCGGACAGAGTCTTCCTGCAGTTGAAGTCGGGGATGGAGCCCGGCTCCCGTAAGAGTCCGGGCGGAGTCTTCCTTGCGATTGAAGCTGGGGACGGAGCCCGACTCCCGTAGGAGTCCGGGCGGAGTCTTCCTTGCGGTTGAAGCTGGGGACGGAGCCCGGCTCCCGTAGGAGTCTGGGCGGAGCCTTCCTGCAGTTGAAGTCGGGGACGGAGCCCGGCTCCCGTAGGAGTTCGGGCGGAGTCTTCCTTGCGGTTGAAGCTGGGGACGAAGCCCGGCTCCCGTAGGAGTCCGGACGGAGCCTTCCTGCAATTAAAGTCAGGTGCGAAATCCGGCTCCCGTAGGAGTCCGGACGGAGCTTACCAGCAGTTGAAGTTGGTGACGGAGCCCGGCTCCCGTAGGAGTCCGGGCGGAGTCTTTCTGCAGTTGAAGTCGGGGACGGTGCCCGGCTCCCGTAGGAGTCCGGGCGGAGTCTTCCTTGTGGTTGAAGCTGGGGACGGAGTCCGGCTCCCGTAGGAGTCTGGGTGGAGTCTTCTTGCAGTTGAAGTCGGGTACGGAGCCCAGCTCCCGTAGGAGTCCGGGTGGAGTCTTCCTACTGAAAACTTTGACTGAGGATATTTTATACCCAATAGTATCAATATATAAAATGGAGGATTGGTACTGTCGTAATTTCAAATATAGAGAGATGCCGGTAATTTGATATAAAATATAGGATGGTTTTTTTTTTTTTTTGGAAACACGAAAGAAGAAATTATCTGCACTTCGTGGTCCTCTTTCACACTCAAGGAAAGCTCAAAACTGGTTCCAGCAGTCTCTTTTGGAATTTGCCTCCGCGTGTAGGCCAATCACAACCCCTACCGTAGCTGATGTCACGACGTGACATTGAGCCGCGTGTTCTACGATATCTCTTCCGCCATCCCATTGCCAAGCCCTTGATTTGCCGACTAAACCCAGAGAATCTTCCACCGTCAATCGGGCCCCAAAGGACGGCAGGCCATGGAAATAAGAATTTGAGATTACGAGAATGAGGTAACAAGTCACCGGTTTGGTTTGACATTGTGTATGTAATTGTAGGATAGACGTAGTGGCGTTTTGGACTTTTGACTTCTTCATCAGAGAAAAAAAAAACTTTCGACTTGATTACGTGTTACTATATCTGTTGTTCATGCATATTCCGAGGGGAATGGGCCGCTGTGGGAAGGAAGAGATGGGGCTCGAGGGGATGCGAAGGAATTAGCTCGCAGAGGAGGATAAGGGAATTCTGAATCTGGTCAGGATTTGAATAGTATTCATGCTCACTTTCCAGCTTTACTTTCCCATGGCTTCCATTTCCTTTCTTTTCTAGCGTCGTTTTTGCCTTTTTTTTTTTTTTCAACTCAAATCAAGAGTGGAGGCTGTGGCCGGTCCCTTTGGAATGGTAACTTGCCTTAAAGGATCGAAAATTTTGACTAAATTTAGCAACCGTACAGCTAATACTTCCCATTCCGTTTCACACTCATCACCTTCCCTTGTCGTCCTTGATATGTCCTGATCGCTCCCCTTTGCATTCATATGTTCATGTAGGGAGAGCAGCAGGGAAAAGTTGTGTACTCTCCGATTCTGCTTCGCCGTTGGTGATCCTTTGAAGGGTGAGCCGAAAAAAACCTCCTCCCTCTTACTTTATGGCATGCAACTCTTGCGCTCTAGCTTAAATTTTTTTTTTTAATGTTATTTTATTTGTGTGTGTGTGGTTGCATTTACATTAGAAACTTTCGTTCTGGTTTTCTGTTTAAGAATTTTACAGTCCTCTCTCTTGATTTGGGAATAGAACCCCTTTGTCATGGTTCCTCAAGATAATTATTCATCAGAGCGTTTTGTTCTCTAATAATTATTCGAGGGACTAAAATATTTGGATGTCGCTTCTTGTCCCCTCTTCTTGCTTCCTTGTTCATCTTTTGCTGCGATCATGATGCTCCTTTTTCCCATTATTTTATTTTATTATGTTCCGGATGGCTCATTGAATATTATATGATTACGGAGATGAGATTTTTTTGGTTTAATAATAATAGTTTTAAGCACAGCCCATTGCTCCTCTGCCTGACTTCTCCGTCCACCCCTCGGTCTCCCTTGGACTTTGCTACCGTCGTGACTGACCCCCTCCGCTGCGGTGCGGCACTCCCGTGGATGGCGTCCATCGCAGGATAGACGGCCATCAAATAACCGCAGGATGTAGTGCGTCCGTGGATGACGTCCATTACAGGATGGACGGGTCTAGTTCACATCCACACTTCCCACTCGGGAGAGGGACCAAATCCCCCAGATGTCGTGGCATCATCGTGGCCACTACGCCAATTTGGTCACAGCATACGGCACGTTCGAGTGTTTTAGCCCCCGTCAGTTTATTTTGGACGGCCTTTTTTTGTTACAGAGACGGGCTTTGGGCGCTCCGAAAGCCAGGGCCCCCCGGGCCAACGAGATACTAGGGCTTCCTTCTTACGATGGTTGGCCAATCCATCTTCGCTAGGTCGCCTAGGCATATTGACATCTCGATGTTCGGCAGGTTGACGATTCCCTCCGGAGTCATAATCCTGCAGGGAATTGAGTTGTATTCCTTGACAAATTAGAATATATAGTTACAACTACCCTTTTTCTAGGATTCGCGGAATCCACGAGTCCTCTCCTCGAGTAGCGGATTTCTGTGCCTGCCTTTTCGCATCACTATGCACGCCTTTAAAAACGGAGTCGTTAGTGGGAACAAAGTGGTCCCAGCCCTTCCCCGCATTCTACTTGTGAAAGAACAAGAAAATCTTCCCTTCTTCACTCCGGATTCTTATATATCCATGAGATCCATCGTAATATATTAGCGTGTATCTGCAGAGATTGAATCTGATCTAAACTTCTTTCTTAATTTCTTCAGGGGAGGTACGACAAAAACTTAATTCTATCTTCGTTGAATGTCGCTTGGTATATTTTGTTTAGTGTTATTTATCTTCGTCTTGCGTCGATTATTGCTTGCTTGGATATCTTGATTCTTTTTTTTGAAGAAGGTGGTCAACGTTTTCTCATATGATAATTCCTTCTTTGTTCGTTTTGGTTTTTAGTAAAATTAAAAAGCTTGGGCTGTGTATGATCTGTGATTGTTTGAACATTACTGATAAAAATATGGAGTCTAGCCTGCGTCTCTACATGATTCGCAAACTTTGAACACATCTATAGACCTAACTCTTACTATAATCTTATGAAGTTTCCATTATTTTGATTACCAGCTGCTGCAATAGGTTTTTTCTTTTTAAAAAAAGCGTTCGGCGGTTCAACCCCTCTGATTTAGGCCGGCAATTTAAATAATAATTTGTCGTGTGGTCTTCCATCAAAGCAGTATACGTGCTGTTCTCGGTTCAAAGGATGTAGATAGGCGCCTTGTCATGTAGAGAAAATTAGTTGCTTTCATTTTATGTATTCAGCGGCAAGCAAAAAAAATAGAGTTTCTTGGAAAATCTCTTGGAGTAATTCAGTCTTGCCGGCGACTAAAAATTTTTTGTTCCTGGAGTTACATCCTTCTGCTCGGTATGTATGGATCTGTCTTCATTGTTTCAGAACTTTTGCTTGTGATTTTTAATACACGCATAAGCAACATAGGTTCCTCATGAAATTAGTCAAGTAAGGTGGGTAAGCCTTGTTACAGTTATATGATTGCACAATTCTAAATATCAACAATTCAGAAATTACTGAAATAATGCCTTTGTTAACAATCACTTTAGTATTGATTTTCTGTATATCTGAAGTTTTCTTTGCATCATCATATGCATGTACCAGTCTACTAGAAGATGATGCGAACTGATGCTTCATAATTGAGAATGTAGCAAATATGCTTTTCGCATTTGGAAACCCTCAACTGTTAGCCACATGACTCATTACAATTCCTAGAATTTTGGAATCCTCAGTGACAAAACGGTTGAGACACCAAATAGATTTTTTTTTTTTTTTTTTTTTTTGACTGGAAAAGGAGACAGCCAGCTGCTACCCCCAATTTTATTTGGGGGAATCAGATATTTAAAAATAGAGAGAAGAACAGAAGAATGTACGGGGGAAGAAGGAAAAGAAAGAAAAGAGTTACAAGGCCGGAGTCAAAGAAACTAAATTCCTCCAATGTTGCTGGTGTTTCTTCCCTGTTTTTCCGGTACATAAACAGTCCCAGCCATGGATGTCTGAATAGCCTTAAAATGAATAAATGGATCGGTTTCTTCAAAGAAAAATTCTCTCATTCCTTTATCTCCATATCTCCTACAAGCACCTGCAAGAAGCCGATCACCTGCTCTTCCACCCAATCTTTGTGGAATTTTGGCTCTCCATTGTGTCCATAATTCATGAAGGTTCGCCTGCCAGCCCCTTAAGTTCAACTGGGTTTTGCTGGTGGACCAAATGCTTTTAGAGAATGGACACCTTACGAATAAGTGATTAACTGACTCTGTGCTATTACCGCATAAAAACATCCAATATTAGCAGTCCCACCCTTCTTTGCTGAAATTTTGCCTGTGTGGAGATTATTCCTTTGTGCAAGCTGCAGAAAAACTCTAATTTTCTCTGACAACAGAGTTGTTGTTTCTGTTATATTTGCTCAAGTGTTTATGGCACTTTTGGTAGTTCCTTGATATATCACACTATGTTAATCTTCTTTGTTTTTGTTATGCAACCGTGAAGATTTTAATGCAATTTCCATGCAAGCTTACTTGGTTCTTTACCACTGACATCATCAATGCTGAAATAGTGAGAAAAACCACTCTAGGTAATATCTGAACTGCCAAAACCATGAGGGAAGCAGCTGAAGACAAGTACACAAAAGATGGGACGACAGATCTTCGTGGAAACCCTGCTGTGAAGAAGGATACTGGGAATTGGAGGGCGTGCCCCTACATTCTTGGTATATCTTAAGTTCTTGTGCCATGTACCATAAAGATAACTTATTTTTAGTTCCTTTTCTCTTTCACATCATCATCTAAATACCAAGGTTTTTTTAACTGCTCTGCAGCAAATGAATGCTGTGAAAGATTGGCATATTATGGGATGAGCACCAATCTGGTAAACTACATGAAGGAGCGTCTCAACCAAGGGAATACTACAGCATCAAATAATGTCACTAACTGGTCAGGCACGTGCTATATTATGCCTTTGCTCGGGGCCTTTTTAGCTGATGCCTACCTTGGACGATATTGGACGATTGCCAGTTTCATGATGGTTTATATCAGTGTAAGAAAGCAGAAGAACACTCCTCTATTCTATTCTTAACTCCAACCCCGAAGCATAAACACTGATCTTCTACCTTGATTACAGGGTTTGACATTATTGACTATGACAGCATCTGTCAAAGGGCTGAAACCTTCTTGTGATCATGATGTCTGCGACCCAACAAATTCTCAGACTGCAGTGGTCTTTGTAGCGCTTTATCTCATTGCATTAGGTACTGGAGGAATCAAGCCCTGTGTCTCTTCTTTTGGGGCTGACCAATTTGATGAATCAGATGAATCTGAGAAGAAAAGAAAGAGCTCCTTTTTCAATTGGTTCTACTTTTCAATCAACATTGGGGCCCTGGTTGCTTCCTCTGTGCTGGTCTGGATACAAGACAATGTAGGATGGGGCTGGGGCTTTGGAATCCCAGCGGTGGTAATGGCTATTGCGGTTGCGAGCTTCTTCGTGGGCACAGCATTATACAGACACCAGAAACCTGGAGGAAGCCCCCTTACACGCATTGCCCAGGTTGTTGTGGCATCATTTAGGAAATCTGGAGTGAAGGTGCCTGCTGACAAATCTTTACTGTATGAGATTTCAGAGAAGGAATCTGTGATACAAGGGAGCCGTAAGCTCGAGCACACAGAAAAGTTTAAGTAAGTTTACTGAAACTCTTACCTAATATGCATTTCTTACATCTTATGCAGCTAGCGACATTTACAATTGCTGTAGCCATTTATATCAAGAAAAAAAAAAAAAACAATTGCTGTAGCCATCCTTTTGACTTAGGATCCCTCGTATCTTTTTGGGTTTGGCTTTGTGAATTCTTCTTGGCACTCCTTCCAATTAAGGGTTGCTTCCTTTATCAAGGCAATCTTCAATTGTTTCTTATAAGTAAAATCCATTTTTTTCCCTGTAGGCTTTGACTTTTCAAATCGTTTGTTGTAAGTAAATTCATTTACTTATTGCACATAAATCTTTCTTTCTTTTCTGAGGTAGTTGGACAGCTGGTTGACATTAGACCCTTCAAAATGCATTTTTGATGACTGATTGAATGATGAAAGCACAGTTATTACTTGCCTAATTTCTTGGTTATGAGTTGGGTCATAATTGCATTTCTATTTAACGATGCATAGATTGTGCTTATTTGGGGTAGTATCACATTTGGTCTTTTGACTTTGATGACCCATGTATTTTATGTGAGACTAGGTTAAAAATCATTTTCTGCATCGATCATCATATCAAAGCCACGCATGGATGTTTTATTGTTTTGTTGTCTGGACACTTTAGTTTGACAATTTGAAAAAGAAAATTGAAAAAGAAACTTAGTAAGATATACTTTGCATTTTTAAATTGAAAGAAACAATATTTCTGAATTGTTGACTTCTTACCAAGTTATAATTCAGAGAGCAAGGAGTATATATGAGAATACAACTGATGCAAGTGCTTTTCATCATGCCAGCATTGTTTTGCCTGGAAGTTTTAGAATGTAATTTTCTGACTGAGAAACCAGTTTAGAATGGAAATATATCTGCTTATTGATTGGAAACAATGCCTTGTGTGCGAAACCTGTTGAAACTTGGCCCATGTTTGAGCTGATTTAAGAAAATACTTTACACATGCTCAACATGCACCTTGTAATGAATTCTTGCTCATATGTTCTGCTCAGATTCCTTGACAAGGCAGCTGTGGCGACTCAAGATGACAAGATGAAGGATCCAGTGGACCCATGGAGGCTCTGCACGGTCACTCAGGTGGAGGAGCTCAAGAGCGTAGTGCGAATTCTTCCTATATGGGCCAGTGGCATCATTTTTTCTACGGTCTATAGCCAGATGAGCACCATGTTTGTTCTCCAAGGCGATACTCTAGATCCCCACATGGGTCCCCATTTCAAGATCCCACCTGCTTCACTCTCCATCTTTGACACCATTAGTGTTATCGTATGGGTTCCAATCTATGATCGCATTATAGTCCCAGTGGCTCGCAAGCTCACCGGTCATGATCGGGGCTTTACTCAGCTGACACGGATGGGCATTGGCCTGGTCATCTCCATATTTTCCATGTTGGCTGCTGGGATTCTAGAGGTGGTCAGACTCCGCATTATAGCAAGGAATAATTTATATGACTATGATGGTTCTTTGCCCATGTCTATATTCTGGCAGGTCCCTCAGTACTTCATCATTGGGGCAGCGGAGGTGTTCACCTTTATCGGACAGTTGGAGTTCTTCTATGATCAGGCACCTGATGCCATGAGGAGCTTGTTATCTGCACTCTCGCTTACCACTGTGGCTCTTGGTAACTACTTGAGCACCCTGCTTGTTACGATCGTCACACACGTTACCACCAAGAATGGGAAGCTTGGATGGATTCCTGATAATCTTAACCGGGGCCACCTTGATTACTTCTTCTGGCTGCTGGCGGGGCTCAGCCTTCTGAACTTTGTGGTCTACCTTTGGATCGCCAAGTGGTACACTTATAAGAAGACAGCAGATACTGACTTTGAATCACAGTAATTATTGAAGATTTATGCACATTAATTGGCCTTAGGAGACATGCAAATTTGGGCTAATGTGTGGTAAAGAGGTCTCTGCTTCATTTCTAGTTGCATTTAGTTCTTTGGATTCGATGTTCCATGTGCTTGTAAATTGGTCAAGAAAGCTGCTTGCAGTTAGTTATATCTTTATGTGCAACTCTCTTGATATGGATTATCCTCATTGGTTTGTCATAATAATATGTACATGTCAGAATTGATCGGAAAAAAAGGCCTGTGTGCTTTGAAGCAATCAATGATATGATTGAAATAACTCCATGGTTATTTATCTTCTAATTCAAAGGGCCCATTACTAGATTCCTTATTTGTTGCCTGGTGAAATGTATTTTTCGAGAGTGGCCTAATGTGATGTTCTTGATAGACACGGTGCTGGATTACTTGATAAACAACTACTCGGCTGTGGCTACATCAATGACTCAGCATCAGTTGGATGATTCCAGCCCAGAATGACAGATACTGTGATATTGACTAGAAAACTTTAATAGACGAGGAAACAGAATGGTCTTAATGTGCAGGAAATTACAAACATTCTGGTTCACTCAATTTTACAACAAAAAAAAAAAAAAAAACTTGCAAATGCGGAGAACTCCGTGCAAAGCTTACACCGAAATTTGGATGTTGGGCGTCCAAAAATGAGTGAATATTCATTTCATTTAGCGAGCAGATTCCGCTATAGTAAGACCTCCCAGCGCATCAAGTGGTTTTTGAGGAGCCCATGGATGAGGACAATACTATGGGAACATCATCCAGTAGACAAAACAAAACAATGGCCAAAAAAAGTCAAGGATTTGACATGCAAACATTATTTTCCCATTTTCGATGCCCAAGATTTATTTAAACAACGGGGCAAAATGGTAACGTGAAGTTACACTCCACTCTTTTTAAATAAAACTAAAAGGCAACGGATAACGTTTGACATCCAGACATGAGAGGTCGAGATCCCCACTGTTATGGAGTGAAATATCTTCCTCTCGCCACCTCTTCTCCCTCCTCCGCAGCACAGTCGTGTCCACAGAATTATACAGAGAGCAAAAGAATTTCCTCCTCTGCAGCACATAGAAGATATGAACACTCTTAAGGCCATCCAAACATCCTTCCCTCTACCAAACCAATCTTTTGCTCATGGGAAAAAAACAGCCAGCAGGCAGAGATTGATCCTCTGTCTCTGCAGCTCCAAAGAAGCTGGATCTGGCTCCTCTTCCCCATCTGAAGGAGACAAGCGAAAGCAGGAATTGCTTGCACGAATTGCCATGCTCCAAGCCCAAAAGGTTCGCCTCACCGACTTCCTCGATGAGCGTTCTGCATTTCTGACTCAGTTCGCAGAGGATGCCAATGCCGAGTTGGACAAAATCGGCGAGAATGCACTGAAAGAACTCGACGAAGCCAGTGCCAGGGTATGCTCATAACTTAATCTGAAGCTTTTTCCTTCCAAAGCACATGACTCCAAACAACAATGGTTTTTCTGATGTAGCAGATCATGGAGAACCTGGAGAATCGGATGCAGGCTTTTGAAGAAACTGCAGAAAATAGCAGGCAGGAGATTGAAAAGAATGAGAGGATCTTGGAGGAATTTGAGGACAAGATCGAGCGGGACCGAAATGAAGGCCTATTCTTCAAGAACCTGAGGGAAAAGGCACCTCGAGGGAAAGCAGAAGCTATGTCGGAACGACAAAAGATCAGAGAAGTCACAAAGGAGAGTGCAGGATCAAAGATTCGGAGGAATGTTTACCTTGTGCTCATGTCATTGCTGCTTGTCACCATAGGAAATGCTATTCTCACTACTCCTGAGGTGGAATGGAGGAAAATTGCAGCATTGGGCTTGATATTTTTTGGCCTGCTCGCTCAGTTTATTTACGAGCAGAGCCTGTCGTCAACAACGGAGAAAACAGATAAGAAAAATGAGTAAGGCATATAATAGTAGAATTCCCCTCCCCTTTTTGGCAAATAAAAGTCTTACTGAGTGCCATCCGTTCTGTATATTCTCAGGAATTTTTTTTTTTCTGTCTTTGTAAATAAAAGTTTTAGAAATCCTCTCCACTTTTATTTTTTCTCCCACAAATGGTGCACTAGCTTAAAAATTTCAGTTGGATTTGCTCCTAACCCGCCAGGTATATAATACAGCTTATAGATGTGTACTTCGAGCCCAACGGATATTTCCATTCAATATTAAAAATGTGTGCCTTCGTCAAAATATATGCACTGGCTATAAAACCTACGTGCATCCAGATCTGCTTAAACATGCAACTCAACTGTATCCACTGGTCCAGGGGCAAAAGCATCCAACGTTTTTAGAATTGGGTCCTTCCTGAAAATTAGGGAAAAAAGGAAGGAAAAGAAATGAATAGAACGAAAGAAAAAAATAAATAAATAAAAACTGTACCGGTCCCGAACTGCAAATAGAAAAAATAACGCAGCCTGTTTTTGCAAAATCCCCTAAATTCTATAATCAAACAGTCCTAAGAAGGAAAAAGACAAATAACCACTGCCAATTCTTGCAACTGGGGTTTGATGCACGCAAGCTAGCCTTGCTTTTGCTTCAAGATACAATTTTGGCAATATTCTCCATTGCCGGAATTGAGTAACTAAGATACCTGATGCTGTACATTTTGTATTCTTTATTCTCATCTTCACCTCATAAAAGTCAAATATGAAATAGCTAACAAAGAGTGTCAAGTAAAATATGTGCAAAATTTACTTATAGTAGTGGAGGATATGGTGCAAGGATAGAATTGCGTATCGAGCTACTTCAAGACCCCAGACAACCAGAGATAATCAGCCCTTTAGCAAATTCTTGCAGCCCTGTAGACCGTCGAACACAGTGTTCAACGGAGACTGAATGTGCAACATAACAGTTCAAGCCAGCAAATGCACAAAGAACAGGCACTTCTTAAGAGTTACATGCTGCATCAAACATGATTAGGCCTTTTTAAGATTCTGCTTTTAGATGTTGCATGCTATGTTTCAAACAGAGGTTAAGATGCAAATTATAGATTATTTCTGCTGCTTAAGCTTATGTCCTTTAGTTTATGATGGCTGAGTTTGATTGCTTCTGACAAATTAAAGGGATGATAAAGTTTACCAAAAAAAAAAAACACACATGGGCATTAAAGATCTGACAATGAGCTCCACAAAGAAGTGCTTCACACCTCAATTTTAACTAGCATGTCTACTGTGTTATTTGTTGACATGAAGGAGATGTATAAGAACCCTACCAAAAGAATAGTCCTAAGCTCTTAACTGAAACCAGTGAATCATCCAGAGTCCCCATGCCATTTACCTGTGGTCAGCCTATCATTCAACTACTTGGTTCTTTTACGACGATACCAACTCTGAGATTCTGAGCAGGTCAAATTCCCTACAGGCCTACTGATGACAACAAAGATCTCCACAGCAAATGAAATGATAGGAATACCTTGTACTAGAGAGAGAGAAGCGTAATGTTACTTATTTTGTCCTTTCATTTTAATCTAGCTTTTTCAAGACTTATTGTATCATCCAGCCAGCAAGCACACAGGCATATACACATGCACACAAGCATACAACACATACCAGCACCTCTACGCTCCTTCCCACACACGCAGCAAAATAGTACTCATATCACTAGTAAAAGCTAGATAATACATCCTAAGGAACAAAACAGATGAAAATAAGCCCAAGAACAATATGACCAAGTAGCATCAACAAACTTAAGGACGAACATCAATTTGTGCAGCAAACTCATAACATGAGAAATTGCTATGTTCCACAAAAAATGGACAGCAAGTTAACAAGCAAAGCCTTCAATATGAGCCCATTTTGATGGGCGATTTTGCAAAATAACTCCACAAAATGACATATAAGATTGCAAAGTAAACATACCATAGGTGCTTAAAAGGATATAATGCCCTTCAAATAATAAGTTATCTTCCTGGATCACATTATCAGCAATTTTCTATCATGAATCCCAGAGTATTCTAGCACAACATGCATGCAAAGAACATAATGCCACAATAAAATGTTTCTGCATGATAATACATGTAAAGGAAGGTGACCAATCAAATAAGGGTAATACCAAGTTAATGGATAGAAAGAGAGAAATATAACCTTGCAATAGATATTCGTAGCGATCATGTTGGAACAGGGCAGCTGCTGATGAATGCCTTAACTAGTATACAAAGGTAGTGGCAGTTGGAATAATGCCACAACGCAAGGCATCATCCAATAACTTGACTGTTTCGGATATCTTATTATAAGAGCAAAGAGCTTCAAACATTATGTCATAAGAAATGATATTTGGTTCCAATAAGTCCATCCATAAGCATGTTGCATCTCACTAGATTTTGAGTGCACCTTTTTCTGTTTCATCTCCAAGCAAACATGCAGGGCTTCTTCCACTTCCCCACAAAGCAAAGGGCATTGATGAGAATGTTGTGCATGATGACACCAGCTTGGAAGTTGGAAGCCACTGTCAAGAACTTGGCTCCAAATGTCAAGAGCAACATCAATCTTGTTATCTTGAGCAAGGCTGTCCATTAAAGAGCCGTATGTCACCATGTCAGGTTTGAAAACTTTTTCTATCATTTCTTTTGCAAAGCTAGAAGCCTCCTGGAACCTCACCACTTTACACTATCCATCTATATGTGCAAAGTATGTTATAATAGTAGGACTGCAACAACTGTTGACCATCTCTTGAAAACCTGGATGGTGTCAGAAATCTTAGATGCTTGATGGAAACCACTGATCGGTGCATTTTATGTATGTGAATTTGGTTGGCAGCCATGCTTAGCCATTTGATGACAAATGCAAATTGCTTCATCCAATCCCCCATCTTTGCACAATCTGTTAATCATGGTGGAATATGCAAAGATATCTAAGTTCTTCTCTCCATGTTATCATGCCTCCAAAATCCACAATGCTTTTTTGGTATAACCCTTTTTGCACAATTCAGGAATCAAAACACTGTAAGTCCCCGGGCCTGGACGGCATGCATGATCCCCTTGCAAGCTTTCCCAAAGAGAAACTTCTCCATCTGCTTTGTCATTCTCATGCAGTCCCCTGATCAGTGTGTTGTAACTGACAATGTTGCAATTCTATGCTTTCCCATCAATTCCCAGAGCTTCAACAACTCCTGCAGCCTCCCTGCTTTGTGGAACCCATTTAGCAGAGAGTAACATGTGACAGCCTTAATGACAAATCCTAGCTTGATCATCTCTGCATAGAAGGGTGAGGCCCCTCCACATTCGCTAACTTACACAGGCCATGAATAAGTGAACGAGCCCTTCCAATGGCCATTCCTCACCATCCAACTCCACATCTCCATCACCTCTAGAAACATGCCAATCTTGCACAAA
Source organism: Elaeis guineensis (assembly GCF_000442705.2). Taxonomy (NCBI): domain Eukaryota; kingdom Viridiplantae; phylum Streptophyta; class Magnoliopsida; order Arecales; family Arecaceae; genus Elaeis; species Elaeis guineensis. The sequence continues at coordinate 131,978,921 of NC_025997.2, read as the reverse complement.
CCATTCAGCATGATAGCATTTGTGGCGACATTTGAACTGACTGTGCTGTCCCTCACCAGCCTCTCCAGGATCTCCATTCCCTTCAAGAACTCGCTTTTCTTCAAAACCCTCAACAATCAGAACATTATAGCTCAACACACCAGGCGTCACATTTTTATCGCACATTTCGTCGAACAATTTGAGGGCATTGTCCAGGTCGCTGTTTCTAAGCAGTACCGCAGGTGATGCAATCAGGCTCAAGGCCGCGACTTTGGATGGCTTCCAAGAATCCGACCACTGGATCGAGCTGCCTCCGTTAGCAGAGGCCTCGGATGAGAATGTTGTAGCTTTGGAGGTTGGAGAGACGCGCGCGTAGCTATGGAAGAAGGCGAAGAAGGACCCGGCCTGATCCCAGTGGCGTCCGTGGACGAAGGCGTCGAGGAGGGCGTTGTGGGAGCGAACGCCAGGCTTGCAGCGGAAGATGAAGGAAGGTGACCAGAAAGGGACGAGGGCGTGGTCGGGCATGAGGACGCGGAGAAGGCCTTGAGGAAGACGAGAGGTCGGTCTCGGAGAAGCGGTGGCGGGTGTGGAAGCGGAGAAGCCGGGGGAGGAGGGGCGGGGGGCGGACGAGGAGAGGCGGCGGAGGAGGAGGAAGAGGAGCGAAGGGGAGGCGCAGAAGGCGGGCGGCAAGGGAGTCGAGCTGGGAGAGGCGGTGATGGGATCCTTCTCGTCTTGGATGAGGTTGAGCAGAATGTGGAGCAGGGATGCCTTTCTTCTGCCGACATCTTTAACGTTTGTTTAAATGAGGAAGGCGGAAGACTTTGCATGGTGCTGCGACGTTCGTTGTGCCTCGTAAGCCGAAGGGGGTGACGTCCTAACTTTTAAGCATAAGAATTTGCATACTCTTTTTTTTTCTCGTGACAACACGAGGGCAAATGCTATGTTAATGAGAAGATAATCATAACGTTACAGAGTAAACAGTGAAGCCGAAACCAGAGCAGGCCCAAAACAAATATATATGGCCCATAGACAGAAGGATTTATTGCAAATATCCCACTGAAACCAAAGAGACATTAAGAAAGGAAGATACAATAGAACAACAGCATTACAAGGTAGAAACTTGAATACAACGCAAGTTGAGGGCATTCCGGTATTGTAAGGTAGATAAGTAGCAATCAAGAATATGATACGAAGGCATTGATCGGTGGACCATAAAGACTAACAGAATCGGCACACAAGCCAACATGCCACAGGAGAAGTTGGATTGTATGATGCGGAGCCGCATAACACTGAGATGATGTACTTGAAAGTACCCGAACATTGAAGTAGAGTTGTAAAATGCCATGACAGTGCAGCACATGAGACAGCAGCTTGCATAATAGAAAGTAGACCAATGAAAAAAAAGCAAGGTAGAAGCAAGATAGGTCAGCAAGTATAAGAAAATTCCAGCAAAGCTGAATACCGAATGCAATAAGAGCTGATATTGTAATCGCATCAGCATGATAAAATGCCTCTGAAAAGTCCCACTGCTAGAGATATAATGCATAGAAGGATAGTGACAGAATTGAATAGCAGAGCTCCATAACCAAGGAACAATGTCCATTCTGCCACAATTTGATGCAGAAGAAGAAGAAAATAAAGCCCACAATCAGCTACGTGCCAGCTGCATGCCATTAGCATACATCTAATCTAATATATATATATTATAAAGCAAAAATTGAAAGAAAACTTCTTAGCATTTGAGATTGTCCACTTAAGCAATTTTTTGTATGTCATATGTCCTCCTACTTAACAATCTTTCAAGCATTAAATTCAAACCTTGGATTAATAAAAAACTATATTAAATCTTATTTATATAAATTAAATTATATTATTAATGTATAGTATTATTACATTCTTACAATTAAAATCTATTTATATAGATAATTGAGAATATAAAATGATACTAAAAATTTGAATGAATATTATTTTATTATTTATATATAATTTTTTTCAATATGATCAGACCTAGAATCCGTGTGCAATGCATAGGCTCAAAACTAGTAATAATATATAACAAAAACATATGAGATAGAATTTTAAAATTGGATAGTGATTTATCTGCAAAATTAGTTCCTAGTATTTTTGATTCCAAAACCTAGGAGCCCAATATGAAACAAGTTCAACCTAAGTGAACCTGGTTCATTTTCTCAAAAGGGAGGAGAAAAAATCAAATCATGGCCAAAACAACCTGGCTTGATAATGAGCTTGGTAAAGTATGCAACCAACAAAGTTAATGACAATATATTTTAGCTGGCATATAATTCATTATTGAATCTATTTCAAATAGCTGCTTCAGTTATATGATATTCTATTATTAGGTCAAGTTCAAACTATGTATCAAAGTAAGCTTGAATTGAGCTTGATCTAATGAACTAACCCTCATTAGAATCGGAACAAAAATATGAACAAATTCACATATAACTCTTTGCACAACATAAATATTATAATAATGTCCTTCAAAAGATTGTATCTCTATCAGACACTAAATAAATTATCATAGGAATAAAGCATTTTAAGTCAAACTAATTTTGCTAATCAAAACTAATTAACATAATTTTACATGTACCTCCTATAGGATTTGGTATCATATACAAATTTTTAGAGTTTTTGAACATCTCATTTTACATGCCATGAACTCTACTTCTATGATACATGTTTCTATTTGGAGCCCCACATAGCTACCATACGATTCTACTCTATGCATTAGAGAAAAGTATTTTACATCGTATATAAGTAGCTTTTTTTTAAAAAAAGAAATAAAGAAATTTACACTTGTCAAAATTGATAGGATATTTTGACAAATTAGATAAAAATTAAAATTTTCAAGACTGCCATTCTTTACGTCACATTTATTGCATGCGCCTAGCATCATTGAACATTTAGGTCATTTGAAAGTTATATAAATCCATGACTGATCATGTTTAAAGAATAATAAATATACAAAAATGCAACTCTGTAATAGTAGTTAGAAAAAAGAGCAAGTTTTGTAGCCATGCAAAGCTTTTTATGATACTTATAATGCATATATAATTGCCACTATTCATGATTGATTACATGTGTCTGTGTCAGGATGAAGATGCATTAACACTATTGTAGCAACTGTGGTTCTAAACTATACAATAGAAAAGAGTTTCATCTTCCAATCAAAATTGTTATGCAATACCTTTCATGTGCAATGGAGTCTTTTGGCTATGTCTGCGCCGGAAAGCAAGGAAGTAGTAAATCTGTGTAAGAGCTTGATCAGCCACTAACAATGTCCTCCTAACATCTATATCCTCTTACATATATGTGTGGCACTGAGGTAAACCACCTACTGAGTATAAAAATATTCAAGCGCAAATGGAAGGTATTAGTGATATAGCTAGTAAGATCTTCATTATCAACACTAGTGACCTAGGTTTGATACAAACCTTCATCCAATAAACCCGATAGGAGGTGAAGATCTGCATCTTACCATTGGCCATCTCCCGTGGACAGAAGAAAGGAAAAAAGAAAAAGACATTCAAGAGCACATGGGATTATCTCATATAAGTCATCAAAAATAGCAGCTAAATTATCCGGCTAGAAATTTCTAAACATATATAATAGAACCCCATTTTTAACGAGAACAAAGTAAAAATACCTAATAACTATATTTTATGATGGCGGGAGAGGTCAATTGAGTAAAATTACCAATAGCATGCTTGATGATAAGGCTGATACTTTCTGGCCTTTGGGTCCAACATGTCTATTATATTTGGAAGAAACAATCATAACAACACTAGGGTATGGTTGTCCTTTTAACATTCGAAACACCAAATCCTTGCCCTAAAGTTTCATTTTCTATTTATTTTTTTATTATTTGTTTACCACCTCATCAACAAGCAAAGGTTTTTCACAACCGTCCAAATTCAAACCCTCAAATCTCATTTATCTCCCCTTCTTTTTCTTTAAATACTTTGTTCTTTCTCATGTGCATCTCACAGTTCGAGTCATTATTGCTCTACACAGAGCCATTGCAGGGTCATTTGGGACATTTCCAACCTGTGGGTTTTTTGTTTCTCGGGTACAACCAACCTGCGGGTTTTGATACCTCAGGAGCGGTGGGAGTCTTTTTCTTCTCTCACAACCATTTGTTGGGCTCACCCGATCCGAAGGGAAGAGATGCGGTGGTGCCTGGTGAGAAGTCTCTGGGTCGCGCTGTGAGTATTTCTTCCCCTTGCCCTTTTCGTCTCCATTCTCGTCCTCTCTTCAGACAAGAAAGCATGGTCTAACCCAACCCCCTGCACCCCTTCTAGGCTGGCCCTAGGTTACGGTAACTCATCCCTGCCTCCAAATTGACATCATTCTTTGCTGCAGCTTTCTAAGACGGTCTTCTTTTCGAAATAACATAATCATTAGTTATAATTATAAAATATTTTTATTTTTATCTGATTTTTTTTTCCCCCCCCCCCCCTTCATGTGACGTCATGTCATGCTCTGTTAAAATGCCAATGTTACAATGCATACCGGTGGACGGGGGCCTCCTGTTCCAACCAAAAAAGGATCATGTTGCATACGACTATAGCGGACGATCCGCTTGATTGTTGATTATATTCTCCGGCTTGTGACAATCGAGTGGATTGGAAGCTATTATTATATCATGTACTCATTTTTTCCTGGGATTTAAGTTGACGAGGGTTCTTCGAATACAATGTTCCTCTAATGTATGGGAAATGCAATCGGAACGTTTTGCTGGATGTTTTATGAATTCGGATATTCAATTGGAGTTGATGGTCTCTATTTTGATCCCGTCCGTGTGAAAGATAAGTCGGTCCGTTTTAAAGATGATATATTGTATCCTAATACCTGGAGATTTTTGGAGTGGGAGTTTTTTCCCTTGCTGCTTTTTATTTAAAATGCGTCAAAAGCTTCGAACTGTTGTTTGCTTATATGTAAGATATTGGATGGATAAAACAGTGAATCTTCAGTCTGATAAAACGCTCAGCTAAACCGGGTCATTTTCTCTTGGATGTGCTGCATTCTTGCTCGCAACTAGACAATGTTTCCAGATGTTTTGGTTTCAATCACAATAAAGATAAAAGCCAACGTTTTATAAAAACCTCAGACCTTATCTTATATCGTCTGGCTCCAATCATGGATCAGTCCTGATCCTACATAGGCTCCATCTAAGTTAGCTTGCTTCTATGGGTGAACGATCTTGCTTCTATAACTCTGGATGAATGATTGACCATTGGGTATATTTTTTTAAACAAAAAAAAGCTCAGGTTCACCCACATTAAAAAGGGAAGGTGTTTTTAGGGTCTTATTTCCACGTGTGTCTCTCGCTGAATGTAAGGAATCAATCGTCTGACCATTTCCGACTTATCGCCCCTTTCCTATTCGATGAACAATCTGGTATCCTTCGTACCACTATGGTCTAAGGTGTGCAGATTAAGAAATATTCTCCCTAAAAGGAAACTTAAAAGTCTGTTCTCCCAATTTCTCATGTTTTGCAGGCACTGATTTCTACTTGTCTAGAAGTTGTTACTCCGGATACCAGGGCTGTTCCTTGTGAAGGACGTGAATCTTTTGAAGACCTCTCCTGGGTACTACAATTCGAATTCTGCAACCGTGTCTTGGCCTAAATCCTAGCCCCCCTTCCCCTCGAAAGCAAAATGGAAACGACGCACGTATGGGACGTTCTCCGATCTTGATCAAACGGCTATGATTGGTCATCCGAAGCGAAAAGGTAACATAGTGTGATTTTAGATCTTATTCCATTCACTAATGCTGGTCATCATCTCTGGGTGTTATTTATGATCGCAGTGTTTGGGGCAAAACTAACTTCCCCCTCTCAGTAAGCACAGGGAGCACGAAGCGTCCTCCAAAAAGAGTAAAATAGGCGCCAAAACCCCTCCTCCCTCGGCGGTCACCGGAACCCGAACGAGCGCCAATATTGCCTTCCCTCTCGCCTGAGGAATCCCCCCTTCCTCCTCCCTCTTATACCCCCGCGGAATACCGGACTCCGATGGCCGGCCTATCCTTTTATCTTGACGGGGTCCCTCTGGATGCCCCCCTCTTGAACCCCTGCAACGGCCCTTCTCTCTCCCCCGACTTCGCCGACACCGACGCCGAGCTCCGGCTTCTCTTCGACCAGATCTCCGCCACTCTTGCCGGAGATTCCTGGCCGGAGAGCCCAGGGTTCGAATCGCTCCGCTCCGATCTCGTCGAGCGCTGGGTCCAGAGGTTCGTGGGCGAGGGCGGTGAAGGGAGTCCGTGCGATCGGAGGTTTTCTTTGTGCCCGGATCTTAGGCGGAGGATCGAAGCGCTTATCCGCGAACGTTTGAGCGAGAGAATGGACGGGTCGAAGGAGGCGGGACGTCTGGGTCTTTCGCCGGGTTCGTCGGGTTCGAGGAAGAGGAAGAGGTACTTGGAGGACATGCTGAGGCAGGTGAGAGCCTTCGCCGTCGACCCCCGCAGTGGAACGACTGGAGGAAGCGGTGGAGGAGAGGGAGGAGGAGAGGAATGGGGGAAGCAGGTGCTGGATGCGCGGCGTACTCTGTACCTGAGCACGGCCGAGTTCGCTAATATCGAGGATTTTCCTTCGTATCCTCAGGTACTCCTCCTCTTTTTCGCTAAAGTATCCTCAGGTGATCTTTCAAGAAACATAAGTACTTCTTTGATGTTCTTGTGCTCTGTTTGCTATGAAATTCCAGTGGTTTTGCTATAGTTTTGATTCCATCTTTGCTCGCGCTCGCGTGTTCTTTTTTCTGTACATGATAGGTTAGGGTAATAGAACTACTGGTAATGATAACAAGAAATTAGGTCGCTCTGTTCAAGATTTCGCATCTGTCTTTTGATAATCGATCTATCCACAAATAAATATGATGAACTGTAGACATGGCATATTCAAGAAACTGAACATGATGGGCATCTTTTGGAATTTTCTTGCATAGGTGTCATCCTGACTGTGACTGCTTTATGCGAGTATTGTGGGATCCATATTGGCGGGTCTCACCTGGCTCTGGATGATTTCTGTTACAGCCTTGTTGTAGATTATTGTTTTAGTCGATATCCTTCAATCTTTCTTGTTAAATACTATAAATCTAAATTATATGTGTCACACCCCAAACCCCATTCACATGAAAACCAGGCATGTGACATGGCTGCATATTCCTTAAGAATTAACCTCTTGAAATATGCAAGGAGTTTTAAAATTCCGTGGTCAATTCATATGGATAACAAAAGTTATAGAACCAAATATCCATCTCATAATTAACAAACTGTGGCTTTCACCAAAGCAACGACTAACTTGGATTTGAAATAATTTATTAGAAATCAGAATGCCAAACATTTTATCATGCAAGGGTTCAAACATACAAGTATCCAAATAACGTTTGAGTTACCACAAACCCTAATTTTACATGAAAATACCTATTACTAGTAACAAAATTAGACTAATCTATTAGCCTCCTATCCAAAAGATGAGGTTTACATTACAAAACAACTAGCCTTGCTCCTAGTCACTCCCCAAATGATACCCAACTAGCCTATGGTATCTATACAACGAAAGAAAAACAATGTAGCGAGCATGATAACCCAGTAGGTATCCCACATGCATTACTATAATTTAATTTAGACCGAATATATATGAGGAAAATTTTCACAAAGTACTTAAGAAATATAGTAATATATAATTGAATTACCAATTCAACTGTAGATAACTAAAAATTCATGCAATTTCACCAAGTCCAAATCACCCATACTGACAATCCAGAATATAGAATAACCTTTTTGGTAACTTAGCCCCAATCATGCCCACTCCTGGTGACTAGGCATCAATTACATGTCACGTTTCTGGCTATGACAGGACAGCAATCTCATGTCAATTTTGCAACATGTGACAGGACAACAACACATTTATGTGCATGCCATCAATACACCCAACATAACCACAATCAATTTGCTACTGTTGTAGAGATAGAATTAATAATTCATTTAAAATGTTAGTTTTAGAAATGAAGGTTCCATTTCATTTTGTACAACAATAAATTCTACTGCAAAATTATAAAAACTTTTTCATTATAATAATCAGATCTCATAAGATAGAATTGTATATAATAAGGTACCTATGCCTTCATAGAGAAAAAGGGTCCATGCAAGGACGTGCTAATCAAACACCTTGCAAATTTTTCGTACACCTTAGACATTTATCTAAAACAAGGTAATTGAGGGTTAAAAATACTTGCTTTCTAATTATCCATCCCTTTTATATATGACTGGTTCTAAATATTTCCAATTCGTAAGTCTATACATCTGCTGGCTGATCCAAATGAAAATTCATTTCTTCCTATGAGAGAATCATGAAATCAGCAAATTTTGCAGTTAAGTGTACTCATCCCACTTTAAAAAAAAAAAAAAACATTTTTAGGAATTAATTCTACATCTAAGTAGTGCAATAATTAGCCCAAAATTAGGGCTTCATAATCTGCCCTATTCTATGGACAACTGCAATAGTCTAGCTATTTGGCATACTTCCCTTCTGAATCAATGCTTGAAAATTTCCAGGTCCAAAACAAAAAGAATATTATTACAATCTCACTAAAAATCATACTAAAATGCTATGTCTAATTAAGGTTTTAATAAAATGCAATGTTAGTGCTCCGTTCTGCCCTTCCTTGCATGCCAAGCCATGTTAATGATTTAATTGAGCAAGCAAACATCCTCCAAAAATTCTTAATTTAGCGGGTTTATTGGTTCATCAATTAACAACTGTCACTCAGTATTTCAGATTGAGATACTCACCGAAGTTTAAGTTATAATTTTCGGATTGAAATAGGGCTTGTACCTATCTGCTCTGCAATCACCATCAAAAAACACATACTCTCCCATAGTTCATTTCTATCCATTATCTTTGCAGTTTTAGAAATTAAATCTTACCCTAAACCCACCGAGATTTATCCTATAACACCAAAAATTTGACTGAGAGAAAAGATTGGGATCTTACCATGATGATGGCTTAAATTGCTTGGTTTTTCCCTCTTGTTTTTCTTTTCAAAAATACTAGTTTCAGATCAGCATTGAGAAAGACAGCAAGTTAGTGAGGGACAGAGAGACCGAGAGAAAAGGAAATGAGAGGGAGAGAGAAAAAGAGTGTGTTTGTGTGTGTGTGAGAGAGAGAGGGAGTGAGAAGGTGAGAGATAGGAGAAGGAAAGAAAGATAAAGAGAGATTAGAGAAAGAGAGAGATGAGAGAGAGTGTGAGAGAGACAGTGGACGGCGGTGAGGGCAAGAAATGCACATATCGTGCATGCCCGTAATGAAAAAATGGTTTGGGCTGTGGGCCTAGGCCATTACAATATCACATTAAAGGTGGCACCATATGGTCGGTTGGACTGTGGGCCTAGGCCATTACAATATCTCTCGGGTTTTGATTTTATCATATGGATTTTAGTTTTTGCTGATCTGGAAGTGATATATGAAGGTTTGCAAAGGAGATATTGTGTATATGGAAATTCTAAGGTCTTGATTCTAATGGTAGATCCTATCCCATTGTGATACTAGTTAGTAGTGCATGGGGGATGTAGACATGTAAGGTTATCCTTGTCATTTGAGTTTGTCTGTGTTGAATAGAAACTGTATGAGCGCAAACATAAGATAGGATGGGAAGGGAAAGTGAAATTTTGGGGGAAAAAAAAGAAGGGAGAGAGAAGCTTTTCCAGGTGTAACTTGACAAAGATGATGATATGGAGAAGAACCTAAAGAACTATCAATAGAACTGTACTAGTGCTGACCTGTTGTGAGTTGTGACCATGTTCTTCAAAAAGATTCCATTATAACATTACAACAACCATCATAAAATTCAGGTGCTTCTGTTATATTATTATACATTCATCTAAATTCCAAAATAAAACATTGGCCATCATAACCACATCATGACCATTATCAGGGAAGATTTTTTTTTTTTTAAGTTTTTTTTTTTATATTAATATCTCAACAAGTTTATTTATATATCAGATGAAAACAAATCCGTGCATGGTTATAAGGTTAGATTACAATCTCAGATGCTGCAATTACCTATTATTCCTATTATAAAATTTAATAAGGACTGCTATATCACCATAATCAAAGCGATACATAAAATAATTTTTTTGTAAGTTTTCATTTATGGCATCTAACAATCAATAGACATTTTGATGTCTTTGCATAACTGGCATTAGTAGAAACATAGTTGTGACAATACTTGAGTCTCCTTCTTCACATCATTTGGCTGATGTGAGACTTGCTTCGACTGCATGCCAGCAAAGCAATTTGCACCGGCAAGAGTAATGGTAAATAGATATTCAGTTGATGCATCAGAATGTCCGCGTGGTGTTATAAAATCTCCAGATTTATTCTTTAAATTTTTATACTTAAACTGTCAAGTTTTTGTTGAAACGCTCATGCCATGGTTCTTGACTTTAAATTTAGCTCATTCACAAATAAAGCAGTTCATTTTCATGCCATGTTTCTTGACTTTAAATTTAGCTCATTCACAAATAAAGCAGTTCATTTTCATGCTAAAATATAGATTATAAACCCTTGATTATATTAGGATTTGTAACAGTGCCTCTGTGAGTTCATCATCTTGTCGTTATTATATGATGTTCTTTTGACTTGTTGATTGGATGATTAATTGAAAATTTAACCTGATAAATTGTACTGACATTTATTTTGTTTTATTTGCCTGTATAACTTTGAGCATCAAACTGCATGTATGAGCTTGACAAAGATAAATTATCAATAGCGGTGATTTGAGAAAATTTTCTTTCTCATGCATTTTTAGTCGCAAGAACAAGCGGAACAACATCCATTTGGTTGTACTGTGATAGAAGAACTGGCTTTTTCATCATCATGGGAAAACAGGAGGGGTCTAGTAGTTCACAACTTACACATTTCTTAAGGGCACTGGTGTCCATCAATTCACTGAAAAAAAAAATCATGTAGCATATTTTACTTATATTGGTTTTGTTTTATACTTTTTGATGTGTGTGTATACGTACTATTCTATATATTCATGCCATCATCTGTTCAAATCTATCGATTTTTAGTTTAGCACAATATTTCTGCCAGTTCTGAAACCTTTTTAACATTCTTTGTAATAAGAAACATCTGTTCCTCTGTTAGGATCAAATGCCCTTGGGATAATTGAGATTGCTCCGGTGACTCCTGGAAAATGACTTGTTTTATGAAAATTGATGTTTGTACAAGAAAGCAAACACCATGTGCATGTGCACTTCACCTGCAGAGGTATCTGTCAGAATATGGATGAAATGATGAACAGGGACTTGTGGCATGCTGTGTTATCTCAAATGAACAGTTTTTAAATTTTTTTGTATGTGTGAAAGTGCTGCTCTGAGCATGCATTAGCAAGGAGATCCACTTTTTGTGCATAAATATGTTTTGAAAAAGACAAGTCAAACTTATAAACATCGGAAGGAATTTATCATATATCAGTACACTTTTCTTGCAGTAGGCCTAGCTTGTGTACAGGCATGCTTGCGTGCATGTAAAATCATTGTGCCTATTGTTGGCTTTTCTCAGGATGTTCCCATAGATTTGAGGAATCATAGTTATAGAAATCATCTCCTTCATGAACTCTTGGATCTCCTATTGTTGGGATGAAGTTCCTGCTAACTTGTTCAAATATGTTCATTAGGATCTTTTGATTGTAACTGGATTTAACTGGATTGAAATTTGTATTCATTTGGATGTCTTCTGCAGCAACATTTTTGCTGTCTTTTCACGAGCTTTCAGCTACTTGATTGACCCATACATTTTCTCTTGATGGTGGGAAGTTATCTTTCTGAATTTATGCTTTTATTGAAATTATCCGTTTTGCAATCTTGACATGATTATTGTTTTGGTGCCACTGAAATGAAAAATTGCATGTTTCAGATGAATCAGAAAAATGATGAGCAGTCTTCAGTAAAAGCATGGAAGAAACGGGGAGGAACTGTAACTCGGCCACAACGGAGATCTCCAAGAATAGCTCAAAAGCTGAATGTTAATGCACGTCATCTTGTTACCCTTAGGAAACGAATTGGAGTTGGTCCCTCCTTTCAGGCTGATGTTTTAGAGTGGACAGGCCTACCCAATGTGGAAGAACATTCCGAGGACAAAGATTTGGATGATTCAAAGTGGTTGGGTACCAGAGTCTGGCCATTAGAAGGTGATGATAGAAGAACTAGTGAGGTGATGATTGGGAAAGGCAGGACAGACTCATGTGCCTGTGCCTCTCCGGGATCATTAGCCTGCATTAGGTCTCATGTAAGTGCAGCAAGACTTCGACTCCAGTCTGACCTAGGTCAAGCTTTCTTCAGTTGGGAATTTGATGGAATGGGTGAAGACATTTCCACGTTGTGGACGCATGAGGAGCAGATGACGATTGACCCTCTTGAAAGACTGAATCCTGAGTCAGAATGCAAGACTTTCTGGAAACTTGCCGAGAAATGTTTCACCTCCAAGAGCAGACAAGATTTAGTGAGGTACTACTTCAATGTCTTTATTCCAAGGCGGATGAGCAGCCAGAGCAGATTGCCATCTGCAGAGCTCAGTTCTGAGGAAGATGACGATGATGACAATAACAATGATGCCAAGAAAGATGATGATGACAAGAAAGATGAAAAACCTCATGACGATGATAAGAAGGGCAAAGCTCTTCAGGCCTCACGCTCCAGTTCTTTTCAAAGGTATTGATAGCATATGATACTTCATATATGCACTCTATGCTCCCGACTTGAATATCATGGCAAAGTCTTGTTTTAAGTTATACTGCAATTTCTGACAACTATATTATGAGCAGTCACACTTTAAAATGTGATATGTTGGATTCTAAAAGTGAAACATGTCGACCAATGGGTGAGACAAGTGCCTGATTTATGTATGATTAATAGTAGCTGACATGCTTTCTAGTTAAAATTCGAGATGGTAAAAGTGTTTCTCAAAATTAGAAAGATTTACTGCATTTAACTATGATTTCTCAGATTGCAAGAGATGGTATTGTTTTTAGAAGTTGTAACCGCATCAAGGAGTATGATGCTTCTCACGTGTTGTTTTTTGGCACTCTCTTTCAGGTCTAGAAAGTCGAAGAAGAAACCTTGAAGGCATATTGTCCGCCATATGGGCATACCGTTGTGGTGCTTCAGCATGTAGGCTACTCTGAAGTCAGACGTTGTTTGTGTTTCTTGGCTTGGTGATTAAGAGATTCCAGATGGGTCTAATTTTTGCGGATTTTAGAAGGTTCATAGCCAGTAAGGTTCAAAGAATGAGCCGGTTAGGTAGATCATCCTCAACAGCTAAAACTGATCGGTAAAAACTGATGGGAACCTTGTTGAGTTCGTAGCTGTCAGGGGATATTTTCAATAATTTGATTTTTCAAATGCACAGGATAACTGTAAAAAGAGGTATCACACTACGTGTTTCACAATTTTGGATATTTTGTGTTACAATTGGTTTTTTGCTGGATTAATATCATTTTTGCCTATTTATAGCAACTTTAGAAATGGCAGATTTTACAGTTATTGTCTAAGATTTTCTTGAAAACATGGCTGCATCATTCATGCAGTCCTGTAGCACTACATCTCTATTGTAATTCGCCTATCCATGCTGGTTGGACATGTTCTTAGCATCTTGCTTCATGCCTAATGTTTCCATTTTTTTTTCAAGCCCCCCAACGGCGTAAATCTGCTTCTAGATTTCTACTTTAGTTCACCTTACACAGATTGTTGGATATGTTAGTCGTGCTTCTATCAGCATCCCTTCGCCATAAAAAATTCTAACTAATCGCTCCTCTTTTCTAGCGTTCTCACTGAACTTGAAAACCACACTCCATTGCCCTGAAAGGTTGTAACGGCCGTCTCCAACTCCTTTATTTGTTAAAAAAGTTTAGCAATCAAACAACATTGATTACAGATAACATGTAACGTCGGGCTATTTCCTGATCGGGTACGTAGGTCTATCGAGTTTTCAATCTTGTTTCTGGAAAACCACAATTTGAACCTCTCAACACCATCCCAAACTGTCATTCTTGCACGTAACTTTGCCGTCCACAATTTTCTTTCGGCTTTCATGGCTGCTAGACTTGCAGTACTGCCCTGTGCTATATTTTACCATTTTCATTTTTAGGAAGGGACACGTCACAGACACTGTTTTGATCCATTTTGTTCTCATATATGACACCAATGGCATTGATTTCACATCATAGAAACTATAAAACGCTGATAAACTTCTTTAAATGCATCAATATTTTTCTGCCTCGAATCGTTTTCAACTGCCAAACCTTCCGAGTGGCGTATATAGATGTCTGTTCAGATGTTCATGTAATATAAAATTATTCGCCGCTAAACATCAACCATCCAACAATCATCTAAAATCATCAATCTTATGTTACATGCAACGTGCCTCTTCTTTCTGTCTTGTAGATTCCAGATCCACTAGCTTGACCAAATCATCAACAAAGCATGCAAGCATGCTGGAAATCAGCAGGAATGATTAGGTCCAAAGACAGATTGCCATTCATGTCTAACTGCTATTCTCATGCCTTGGTTGTATAAATAGCAGCTCTCTTGGCTCGCTTGTGCGTGCATACCTCATGCTCAATCGCTGTATGGTTGTTGGGATCATCGCTCATGCAAAGCATTCGCTTATTGTTTCCCCCTTTTCTGGTCTCTGATCCTGATCTTCTTTTCTTGTTACCAATCAAAAATCAGGGGCACATGCTTGATCATATTATCATCATTATTTCATTCGATTTCTGAATCGTCAGGATCATTGGAAACTAATTAAGCATGTGTGCAACATGCTGGCCTATTCTCTGCGCATGATTTCAATTGCTCATTCCATTTTCAGCATTTTTTTTTTTTTCTTTTCCCGGAAGTCGCAACAACACCCTTTTCAGTTGTATGCATGGCCAGGAACATATGAGCTTGTTGATCTTCTGGTGCAGCCCTTCCAGGCCGATAAATGTGCATGACCCATGCTCCAGGACGCATCAAACCTACAGAAACAGGTCGGGCCCAAGTTCAGGCGTGCTCCACTTGCTTCTGGGTCTATTTCCTTCTGCTCCCCTATCCTATTCTACTTTTTTGTGCTGTGGTTCTGCCGTGCTGGTTGGTACAGGAATTGGGGTGGAATGATTGGTGTGACATGCTGGTGTCCAAAATTTACATTTCTTTAACCTTTTTGTCTAATGATATCGTTGAATAGATAATTTGTGGGTTTACATTATCCATCATATGTTCCATGTGGGATTGTTTGAATAGAATTAAGTCGTTATGCTTTTGAAAAAATTGACCCAAACTAATTTGATCTTGGTCGGGTTTATTTCCTTCATCAAGTGCTTCAATTTTGATTCCGGAGATCGAGAACCAGATAAAGTTGGTTAAAGGTTTGGTTCTGGGTTAACCTTTATTCTGAACCCATCGGAACAATGCGCACACCTGTACAGGATCCGCACAAAGCTAGGTAACCATCTATCGAAGGCCTGAATTAGAGTGTTTTGGGAAAGTTTGTGATGATGCTTCGATGTAAAGCCACGATCATAGGATCAGATCACAAGGGTAGAGTTGAGCGGGGCAAAGAAAAGATGCCACTTTTATCTCGCGCACAGCTTCTACTTTCTTGTGCTCGCTTTGCCAGGGAATATGTGTAGTTCACTGGACAATACCACTTTTCCGTCACAGTGAAGCAATAAATGCAGCGGCACTCCTTGCTTCCCCCACTCGGAATACCTTTAAACACTAGGAGCGATGATTTCCATGCAATCCAACCCAACTTTATCGTAAAATTCTCATACCATGGGCCCCTTTGTGAACTCCAAGGCAGGCCATGAATAATGCAGTCCCTCCGGCCACTTGCGGTGCCAAGCCAAAGATTTCCACGACGAACCGTAGATCCCCAAGGAGGTTTAGTCGAGGAATCGTCCTTTTGTTTGGGCCTCCATGCTTTGTCCCCTTCTTGCAATCGGCCGAACGACGCATCCCTTCATCGGGATTCCCCTGTAATGGGATTTGTATTGTATGAATTAATTTATTATTTATCGTCACCTTTAGCCATTTGCGGGAAGAATGCTGTCAGGATGTATGTGGGACTTTTTAAGCTGGTCATCATTACTCGATCCAGTTTTTCATCAGAGTTGCTAATCCAAGATCAGAATTGCTTTGTGAACGGGGGGCGAGCCTTCGTTGAAATTGTTTGAGGGAAAGAAGGGGCGCATCACCGGGGCTTAAGAGCCCGATAAGTCGTCACATGGTATGGCAATCATAAGCTTTGAGTGTTCCATTTTTCTGTTTATGCGTCTAAGCTGTGTCCTACCTACCTGCATTTCTCTGCCTTTGGCTTTTCTTGACCAAATTGCTGATATAAAGCCCTGTAAAAGTGTTGCAATGCGGGCCCCGATTGACCCATCACCCATATGATAAAAAAAAAATACCCAGATTCTCCTATAAAAAGCTTTGCCAACACCTCCCAACGGGGAGCCCACCTGCATAGCCAAGAAGAATAACCATGCTCGACAAGTTAATTAGTGTCTATGCCCGTTATGTTTCCCAGTTCTTAACTTGTTCGCCAGCTGCATGCGGTTACAAACAAAGAATCTGCAGGTCTTTTCAGCTGCCATCTTGATTTTGATGTATCCATCGGCATAATTAGGATTCGCATTTTCCGAAATCCAATGTTTTCTAGGCGAGGGAGGGAAGAAGAGACGAGCGGCGTGGGTCAGCTGGGGGAATAGTTAGCGCGCCGATCGCTCGTGTTTGGTCCTTGGTCTCACAAAGCTCCAGACTTGCGGAATGGATGCCTATGGTAGAGAATTGCACGAGATTAGATGGAGAAGAAGGGGTTCCTGGATACGTTCGCCTGGTCTCTGGCTTTATGTTTCCTCAGGATGATGGGGAACGATCGTGGATAAAGGAGAGGCTGGTCCTCATGGACCCTGCTTCTTTTAGCTATGTTTATAGGTTGGAGGCAAGTAATGTGGGGCTCGATGGATCTGTGAACTCACTGCAACTTGTAGACTATGGGGAAGAAACCACTCTGGTTGATTGGTCATTTGAAATTGATCCCGTACAAGGAGCACAAGAAGAAACCATCATCTATTACTTGGCCTTTCTTTACAAGTCCTGCATCAACAGAATTGAGGGGGCCATCGATCGTGCCAGCAAGAAAGAGCAAGAGCCACGAGGATAGCTCTCAAATGTTCGGTGGAGAAATCATACCCTACACCGCATGCACCTTGCGGCCATGCACCGATCACATTGTTTAATGTGCAAACCTTCTTGTATCAAATAGAAAATGATCACTTGATCCTGTCATTTGGGAATACACCTGAGAATTTATGTGATCCTTATCGTATATTATCAAATGCAGAATATTACAGCGCGGGCATAATGCGTTGGAGATAATACTGGATCTCTAATATCTGAACTTCTCTTTTCCATTCTTAATTTCCCCTCCCGTTCGTTGTTTCTATATTTTCAAGTGCAGGTGAATCATGAGGACTGATACATATTAGCACGAGTTTTCAACAGAACAACAAATAAATAAAGCAGGCTAATCCCTGACGATACATTATAAATTCTGTTTCTTCCATAGAATCAACTCGAGAATCTGATACATGTAGAGGATTGACTCTATGCTATGTTAGAAAAACTTAGCTTCTAGCGTGCACAAGGTATTCTACATCTAGTTGCACTTCGAAACCATCTTATTCAAACGAGAAGCAACAAAGAGATTTATCATTTCAAAAATCGGGTGGAGGCGAGGATACGGGCCACCTATTCCTTTCACTCTCCATGATGTCATGCAGCTGTTTGACTCAAATTTTTAGCAAAACAAATGTTGCAAGCGATGGTTGATTAATTGACTCCAAGTTTAGGGTTTTAGTCTGGCAGGTCAATTCACTTTAGGCCGACTGGCGAGCAAAATTGAAATTAGGATACACAGGAATCACGTGTTATCGTTTGATTCTGATAGTAGTTAGATGTGGGTTTAGACGATACCGAGCAATCTTCAAAAGATGATTTTGCCAAGCAGATGGCAATGCAGTTATCAAGCATCAAAGAGAGAAGGAAGACCATGAAAAGAAATTCCTACATTCCTAACAGCGAACTACTCTTATCTACGATAAGTTCTGTAGATATACTTCCATACCATGAATCTCGTGTTTTGATTCTTCAGCACGGTAATCATTCCACCTTGAGAAATTATTTGAATGTTCTTACTTATTTTCTTCTGTGCAATTATGCTTCTTAATTGTTTTGTTTGTACATGAGTTATATTACTTTCTTTTTTGCTCTCGTCTTTGCAACTTTTTCATCCTACTATAAAGTTCAAGTTCTTTTACCATGGTAAAGTCGAACCTAGTTTCCTAATCGATGTCCTCGATTTGGCGCGCTAGTGATCCAATTAGTCATAGTTTGGTTTTTCAAGAAATATTCTCGAGTAAGCTCTTCTGTTAGTTTGAATTGGGACGTATCATGCTCTCTAATCTATGGAGATGAAATAATGTTTAAAAACCATTAAAGGTTCTCAATGCCTTTTTGTTCTCTTGCCTATGGATTAAGAACTGGAATAGGAGTTGTACTTTCTAATAAAAAAATTGAGAATATCACAAAAGAGAAGGAAACAAAGATGTAGATATAAAAAACAAAGGCGAAGAAAGTGAAAGTTCGAACCCCATATCCAAAAGCTCCAGAGACAAACTGATAATACTTTGACTACCCTATCCGAATCTTCACCCCGGCAATGAGGAATTCACGACAAAATGCGAACGGGCTTGTAGATCTTCCAAGTCCGCTTTTGTATGCACTCCCACACGGTATGATCTTCTACCGTATCTTCCCATCAGAAAATGTGATTTTTAAAGGAAAAGTTAAAGAAAAAAAAAATATATATATATATATAAAGGCTAATTAGCACACATCTTCTGCACTCGGCACTGCCCTCCACTAAAATCCTTCTTTAGTCACCATCAAATCATAAAGAACACTATTAAAAACTTAGAACCACACCATAATAATAGATATAGCAGACATAGAGTAGTTCCATGGCAGCTAGGAGGAGGATATCATGACCTGCAATATTCTCTCATAATCCATGCATAATATTCGATACTAAACACCATCATAAGGCATAAGTATATGTTTATATAGGCTCCGCTTTGATGGGCCACGTTCCAAAGCGGTAGACCCATTTCCCACCCCCCCCGACCGAGCCAGGTACGGATCCAGCTAATCCCTGGTCCTAACCAACCTGTCTGTCCTTGGCCAGTCATGCATCTTAGATTGCGCTACACTTTCCCCCCTGCTGTGCATCCATTATAGCCCTTCATGTTTAAGCTACAAGCCTTTGATAACTTCTATGTAGAGGGAATCTATCTTTCTCTCTCTCTACGACCTTTTGTTTCTCTCTCTTTCTTCTCTTTTCCTTTTTGGCATTTGTCTTCTTATGCAAAATACCAGTTCCCGTGACCACCCGGTGCGTGAAACTCAACCTGTGGGCGAGCTAGCGTTTGCGTCCCTGCTCGGTGGGGACTGGGGAGTGCAGCGCGTCCTGTCACTGTGGATGGGTTAGCTCACTCTACAGCCCACACAGCACACGAGACAAAAGCTCATGGGGGAGAGAGAGAGAGAAAGGACAAGAAAGAAAGGAGTGAGGGTAAGAATGGGAGGACAGGGGGCGGCTTTTATAGCTTCGAGCCCCAACGCGATGGGGAGGTAGGAACAAAAGAAGGGAGGAGAGAGAGAGAGAGAGCACCAAAATCCCCGCTAAAACTTGAACATGGTGCTCCTCCTCACGTGAGCCCATTCTAGCACTCGCCAATCCCCACATAATTTGCAGCAAACAGTGAGCCCTGCACTTACCAAGATCATGTGATCTCCGTGACGGACGACCGTCCTTCCGGAATTATGCCAGGCCCCCTCTTCCTTTTCCCGGGATTCGTAGACACGTGTGGCCCACTGCTGCACTTATTCGTATCAGCATCTAAGTCGTGTCCTAGCCGTCTGATCGCATATATAATATAAATGATGGAACGGCGGACAGGTGACGGACTGACGGGAGTACCCCCTCCCTCTTTCTCAGTTAACCCTCCTTCCATGCCGCTTAAATTCCTTTTTTTTACTTTTCGGGCGAACATACCACTTAATGCAGTGATAATGTAACTAAAAAAAAGTGCATTCCAGAAGTAAAAGAGGATATAATGAAAAATATGATCCGTACTTTCCAACGATATACAGTTCTGTCCCGTCTCTCTTTGCAGTTTTTTTTTTTTTTTGGCACCACGTCTTTCCCAGCAGTTGAATCCATCCATGGCTACAGTACTTTATGCATCCAATGCATTTTTCTCTTTTGCTATTTGGGCTATCATGATCAAAAAGTTGAAATACATAGTTGTTTCATGTAATAGCTTAATATAATTCAATTTAAGCACGGGGACAGCAACTTCTTGCTTGTTAAACATTATATAATTTAGGTAGAGAAAATAAAATTAATTAATTTGTTAAATACTTATGTAAGATATTATTTTTACTGGCATATAGAATGTTTGGAGAGTTTTTTCATATTCTATCAATCAATGATACAAAATATCAAGAGCGATAATTAGGTAATATTTTATCTGATATCTTAATTATAAATGCTGGATAAAAAATTTATGAGATGATTGCACGTCAATTATATTATCATTTTTTAATTAATATTATAATAATATAAAAAATTTAAATAAAAATATATTTTATCGAATATATAGTTTATTTTTTAATTGTTCTATTCACTAATGGCATGTAGCGTTGATACTAACTAGCAATGACACCGGGTAATATTGGAGTAGTACATCGATTCTCTAACTTTTTTTTTATAGAGATTTATATGTTGTCAGATATTTTGCTAAATGACGTTCGTTTTATACTTGAGGAGTACTTTGTGCTAGATGAGTAGGTCGACATACCGAAGAATTGCTGGTTCTACATTGTGGTGTAGCCTTTGGCTCAATAAGACATGTCCTAAATCCTTCCAAAAGAAAAAGCGTACGGATCAAGTAATAAATAAGGGCCCTTAAAAGAAAGGAAGGCAAAAATCATGGGGAGAAAGAAATTTGAAAGGAGAAAAAGTGAAAAAAGAAAAGAAAAAGTAGATGGAGGGGGTGGGGGGGGGGTAAGCGGAGACGGAGCGTGAATGTGATTACTTTTGCTTTTTCTCTTTTCCTGATTTTTATTCATTTAGTTATTTTTTCCTCCACTTTACGGACACCTGTGAGTCACTCTCTCGCTTGCCCCTCTTTGAAAAATCCTTTACCCAATCCCCTTACCCTCACTCCCACAATCCCACTCCCCCTCTCCCTTCCTACTCCTCCTCCTTCCCATTCTCAAAAATCCACGAACGTCAAAGAAAGAAAAGCTAAGAAGTGAGACACATTTTGAGAGGAACTCCGATGTTACCATGCCCAGAATATTAACTACTACTACTAGTAGTAGTGGTAGAAGAAGAAGAAGAAGAAGAAGGCGAACCGCGAGCACCGCATGCAACGGCGAGGAGAGGCACCCATGATGAGTCTTGACGTCCAGACGACTCATCACCAACCCCCACCGCCTCCTCCCCGCCTCCCGGCCTCCTCCTGCCCCCTTCATCCTGACGAGCACGTTACCGGGTTCTGCGCCTCCTGCCTCCGGGAGCGCCTCGCCGGCCTCGATACCTCCTCCTCTTCCTCCACTTCCGCCCGCAAGTCCACTTCCTCCGCCTTCAAATCCCTTTTCTGCAAGGCCAGTGGAGTGGGAGGAGCGCAGCCCACCTCTTCCTCATTCTTGCGCCCGGAGCTCCGCCGCTGCAAATCGTTCTCCTGCGGCCGCGGTGACGGCCTCTTCGGGCCGCGCGCCTCCGCCGCCTTCGAGCCTCAGCGTAAGTCGTGCGACGTTCGCGTCCGCAACACCCTCTGGTCCCTCTTCCATCAGGACGACAACGAGAGGGATAAGCAAGGAGTCCGGGACCCCTCCCTTCCCTCCTCCTCGTCCGCTGCCGTCGCGGCCGCTGGAGAGATCGAGGCCGAGTGTGGGAATCTTGTGTTTCCTCCCCCGTCCTCTGTCGCCGCTCCAGTCCTGGAAACCCGCGAAGAGGATGAAGAGGAGGAGAGAGACAATGTGGAGGATATCAAGGTCGTGGATCCCGTCCTGGTGATGGGGACATCGGGGGAGATCGAGGGAGAAGAGCGGGTTGAGGCGGAGCTGAAGCCGATGAAGGACCACATAGATCTTGACTCCGCCGCCCAGGCCAAGAAGCTCCCTCCCAAAGACCTCAAGGAGATCGCCGGCAGCTTCTGGCTCGCCGCCTCCGTGTTCAGCAAGAAGCTCCAGAAGTGGCGGAGGAAGCAGAAGCTCAAGAAACAGGGTAAGGCGGCGGCGATGCCGCCGGAGAAGCCCCCCAAGTCGTCCCGCCGGTTCCGCGACACCCAGTCGGAGATCGCCGTCGACGCCTTCGGCCGGCGGTCCTGCGACACCGATCCGCGGTTCTCCCTCGATGCGGGCCGGATGTCCCTCGACGACCCCCGGTTCTCGTGGGACGAGCCCAGGGCCTCGTGGGACGGCTACCTCATCGGAGGCCGATCCGTGCTCCCCCGCCTTCCTCCTATGCTCTCCGTCGTGGAGGACGCCCCCGCCCCCGTCCCCGCCGTCCAGCGGTCGGACAGCCAGATCCCCGTCGAGGATGACGCTGTGACCCCGGGCGGCTCCACCCAAACCCGGGACTACTACACGGACACATCTAGCCGGCGCCGGCGAAGCTTTGAGCGGTCAAATTCCGTCCGGAAACAGGAGGTCGAGATCAACGAGCCGAAGCCAGCATCCAATGCCAAGGTGTCCCCTGCCGGGAGCACCGAGTTCTTTCCGTTCCACCCCGGGAGCCTCCTTGATAGGGATTTAAGAGATTTTAGCTCGAACTCGTTGAGGGATGATCGCTCTGAGAGCTTCGAGTCGGCTTACAGGGACTCTTGCAAAGGGAGTGCTACAAAGAAGTCGAAGAGATGGAGCAAGGCATGGAACATTTGGGGGTTCATACACCGTAGGGGCAGCAGCAAGGGAGGAGCCAATGTGGTTGAGAGATCCTTCTCGGAGTCGTGGCCCGAGCTGCGAGCTTGGGGTTATAATGGCAAGATTTTGAGGAGCAACAGCAGCATAAGTTCGAGGAGCTCATTCAATGGAAATGGTGGATTTGGGAGCATGAGAAGGAGCAGTGTCGAGGCCAATGGGCATGGGAAGAAAAAGAGGGAGGAGTTTGTGTTGGAGAGGAACCGGAGTGCCAGGTACTCTCCAAGCCATTTCGACAATGGGTTGCTGAGGTTCTACTTGACACCCATGCGGAGCAGCAGCCGGAGGAATGGAGGGTCGGGGAAGGGAAGGCACATGAGTTCTCATTCATTCACCAGGAGAATGCTAAGATTGTATTGAGCCATTAATTGGCTTGAATCAGGTTCATGTTCGTAAACGACGTATTTTTCTGTATTGTTCTATTTGCTGGGAGGAAAAGCATAATATTTTCATTGGCTTACGTTTGTCTGTTATCCCATTTTGTGTTGGTAACCTGGATAATAATTTTTAGATTTGTTTTCCTTAATTCAGTTGTTAAGAAATGGAATTAAAAAAATATTAAAGGTGAGTGTCATTCTACTGCAGCTTTAGGTTAAAAATCTGTAACAAGCACCTAAGGATTATCTCTTGATGAAATTTTTATCACAGGCAACTTTGTTGCTTTAGTTTTAGTCTTCAATTGGATCCACAACCAGTGTTAAATTCACAATGCTTATATTGCTGGGGAAGTATTATGAAGCTTGTAGTCCTGGTAACAGATAGTCTGTTGGACTTGTTAGTCAACTTCCTATCATTAGCATTACAATAGAAATGTGACTTTGTGGTGAACCATACAGTGTTATGACCAAACTAAACAAATTCAAGAATTTCAATTTACCTTACAATGGTGTTGGGCTGATCTTTATCTACCTTGTTTTATTTGATATATATCTTTTCTTTGTGCATGTCACTAGTTTACCTATACGAGCTAGCCATTTCTAAATGGTTTGATACATGCTCTGTTTGCAAGCTTGTTATCTTCCTTCCCATCTATTCACAATGTATGCATCCAAACTTTTTGCTGTGCAGTTGAACTACATTTACAACATTGCCGGATGCTAAAGATTGTTGTTTTAAAACTCATTTTTGGTGGGTTTATGTGAACCTGCTACCCTATACTTCCATAATGTTTTACTTCCAGCTTTTGCAGTTTGTGCAACTTTCATTTTTAAAGACCATTTCCCATAGGATGTTAGAAATAGTTGATGCTTCAAGTTATAGATTAGCTTAATTTGAATTTACAATCTTGAACCATTTTAGAGTGCATGGTTGCTACCTCTGTGATCAAGTTACACCAGCTTGGAAACAACAAAAAGCTAGACAGTTGATACAGGATTGCACTGCATGATACATGGTCAGAACCCCTACAGGCAGTTAGATGATGCTCGTATGAGCAAATGAGTTCTCCGTCCTGATTAGTCGAACCCCTAGAAGCAGTCAAAAATTGTAATAGGTTCTGACCTGGTATTTTGACTCCCCATGTCAAGCTACACTGTTTTTTGAGATTAATGTCCTGTAATTTGAACAATTGGACTTTCTGCTTATCCATGCTTTTCAGGGAGATCATACTTTTCATCCGTCCATTAGTTTGATTGAATTAAGATATTAACCCTTTCAGATCATTGTGTACCACAAAAATTACCTTGGGCCCCATCTTGGTCCGGTTCAAATCAATGTAGTCTACTCGACCATCTTTCTGCAATTCTGTCATTGCTGCTTGCCCTGATTGTTATCTTTGGATGCTCTTTAAGCAAGGTCCACCTCGAAAAGCTTGACAGTGAAATTTGGGGAAAAAGGACCTTGAGAAAATGAATGACAGCATACTGCAGTTTTTTATAGGCGTGCCAGAATTCACATTTTTTCACTAGCAAAAGTTTTAACCGACTGACAAGGAGCAAATCATATTTTTGGCTGAGCAGCTAATCATAATATCAAAAACAACCTTTGGAGTTTTTGTGGGTTCTAGTTAACTGGGATCCCAAGTTCCTGAACTGGGCATTTGAACTCGTATCTGAACACATAGCTTCTAGATTTTGGGGGCTTTGGGTTCACTAGTTAACATGAACAGGTTCCAGCTATCAATTTAGTGGCGAGGTTTTATGTTTTTAATTTCAGTCACATATTTATTGCTATTGTAGTCATATGAATATATGACACCATGTTTTCTTGCTTTCATTTCATTTGGTAGGTAATCCGATCTACAGGAGAATCTCTGGGCATGCTTTAAAGAAGTTTTCTATTTCCAGTATTTGTTCCCAGATCAGTGCAAAATTACAAGATCATATTTCCGATGAAACGGCACCCCTGTCTCGAGGATGGGTAAAATAGGCGCCAATGAATGAGTTTTCAAATCGACAAGAGCTGGTGTTATAGGTGTGAAGACAAGCAACAGCAAGTGGGGATTCAGAAGATGCATTCCAGTACCAGACCATAACTTGTGTCCTCAGCAATGACAATGATGGATGGACCCAGAGGTTGGTGGTGTCACCTTGAATCCAGCTGCAATCTTGCCGATTTTAGTTAGTGCTCAGGCTACTGAATCTCATATGTATGTTCTAGTAAATTCATGATACCTGTCTATCAGAGAATTTGGAATCTGTTGTACTGTTCTTTGTGGAGAGCTGCTTGATCAAGTAACAGAAAGTGTATTCTTTTTGAAAGTGGGAAAAAAAAACTGATAGTTGTTACCGACTTTGGGAAGGTAATGACTGTGCTACAAGGGCTTTGCAATTGTGACATGCAGTACAGGGTAAATTCACTATATAATCAGAAGAATGACATGATCTTTTTTAAAAAATTTCTTTTTGAAATTAAGAAACCATCATTAGTATGATCATTGTAGAAGCATGTCTTGAGAACTAATTGTTTTTTCTGGAGTGCAATTCACTTGAATTATTGGTTGACGTTTGCATAAACCCTTTAGGTAAGTGATGATACTGAAGGAAAAAATTTCCAAGAAGAAAACAAAAGATGAAAGTGAAGCAGTTCCTTCTTTTTCCATGGTCTTCACATAAGTTCCATGTCCATCAGATGTCACCATAGCAAATTTATGAAAAATATGTTCATGTTTTCTAGTTTTAGTTTCAGGTATCTCCATGCTCCTACAATGCAGAGTCCTCCAACGACTAAGTTCTTATATGACCCCAAGAATTTACCGGTCAGGTCTTAGCATGCAATTGGAATGATATCAAGGAGCCAAGAAAATCCCAAAAAGCCTATGCCATGTGCTAAAATAGACCTGGATGGGATAAATTATAGATCAGCCTCCTGAGCGTTCAGAGTAGCCTCCTGTTTTCATTTTTTTTTTTCCCCCTCTCCCTTCTCTTTCTCTTCCCACTTACTCTCCCCTCTCGTTATCTCCTTTCTCTTTCTGAGGAAAGCCTGCTCTCCTTGTATCATTTCATTGGCATTATTTTCTTTTTTCTAACAAAAAAAATTGCACTTACGGTACTGTCTATGCGAGCTAAAATTTCTGAAGGAGTAGCTACAAGAATAGACAATTAGTCCACATCCATATATCATAATCTTCAATTTGAAGACAACAGTTGGAACATTGTCTTGATCGGCTGTTGATTGATGAGCTATAAAGTTGGATGCGCTAGAATCTAGTCTAACAACATTTTTGGTTGCTTAAGATTGCCAGCCTTAACTTGGGTTTTAGGGTTTAGTACAGCTTCGTTAAGTATCCATCAGCAATTGGAGTCGAAAATGGTGTGCTGTTTGGGTTATCCAGCTCAGCTGGCATGGAGTAGTCCTGTCTCCGTAAATTATAAGCTCTTTCAGAAATTCCTTCTGACCATCATGTGCATTGACCAATAATGCTTCTGTTAAATATGTTCCAATATTCTCTTTTAGCAGTCAGAAGGAAAGCATAGATGTAAGGGAAATTTGGATCTCTGTCACTTTCATTCTGCATGGTACCATCGTTTATTTATTGATATTCTCTACTTCTGCAGGATAGCGATGGCAACTTGTCATCTGCAACCATTGGAACTTGATGTAGCTGGTCCAAGTTGCTGCCCATGTACACATCTGGCATAATGCACCAATTCCGTATCCATCAGGTTGTAAGGAAACTCTCCTCTCTCATCAATAATTTTTGACATCTTCCTATTCGCATGCATTCTTTCAAATACATGTTTAAGTTTGTATACGTTATTTGCATAGAAGCATTTCATCTTGATATTACCGTGCAAGTGTAATTATACATAGTGCTGGTCTCTTTTGAACTTTTCCAAAAAATGAAACTAGATTTTTCTTTTTTTTTTTTTTTTTTAATATAGCTAGATTGCAGGAAGAAGTGTGAATTAGCTTAAGTCATGGTAAAAAAGGTTGAATACATTGAAACTTGTAGGCAAGAACAATATTATGAAACAAAAATCATGCAGTTGGATGTGAAATTAGCCAAACAGGGCTGGTCAAATCCTAGTCTTCTTTAGGTTGATTCATTTTCAGCAACAGGATCATCACCTTCAGATGGATACCTTTACAGAAGCAATTTTTTGCAGCAGGCTTATCTGCTAGCGACAAATCAGTAATTCTTTTGAGAGAGAATGAACAAAAATTCACATATCTAAATCTTCAAGTCCAGGAAGGCTAACACTAAACAAGAAGCTGTGGCTAATGGATTCATGATTGTGGGGAGACAGATTGTGTAATGATAAACTCCTCCGATGTCTAAGAAGATACACTAAGGTACTAGGAATTGCCACCTCCTGTGTAGCTCTCTCAATATCATGAATATTGTTGGGGCTCATGATTGATGAAAATACTGAATGAAGTTTCTGTCGAGGAAAAGGATATTGGAGAACAAAAACGATGTCATATTGAGTGTATTAGCCAGGAAAACAACTCATCAGAATGCCTAGCAGAAGTTCCATATGTCATTCTGGTGAACTTAATAATTCTGATAGAATTTCTTTCTCCTGTGAACAGCTAAAAAAAGTATGAGCATTACCAAGAGGAACTCAAGAAAGGAGACTGGTTTCTTTTTAGAACATTATTCTTGACAGATACTTATAAGAGGAAGTTATTCCTTAATTTCTATTGCCCAC
Organism: Elaeis guineensis; assembly: GCF_000442705.2. Lineage (NCBI taxonomy): Eukaryota > Viridiplantae > Streptophyta > Magnoliopsida > Arecales > Arecaceae > Elaeis > Elaeis guineensis. Next base: position 131,950,734 of record NC_025997.2, on the reverse strand, counting down.
CCTTTCCTTGCGATGTAGAGTTGGAAATTGAACTGGTTTTCACTACATTACAACTGTCATATTTGAAAATATTGGTAAGAAGAGGCTGAACAACCATATGCAATTCAGTTCAGACAGTGGCCCCGACAGGTGTACCAACTAAAATTCTAGATGAGCCATATAGAGTTTCCTCAAACCGGATGATTTCATTCTGGGATCCATAAGCGACCTGGGTGCGCTCATCAAGGTTGTTGATCACCTTGTCTAGGATAGATTTTGTGCCATCACTACTATATCCTCCAGCTTTCTCAATCAGGAACCCCAAGGGAGCACATTCAAACAAAAGCCTCAGCTTAGCTTTAGAAGTTGGAGATGATACATTAGTGAAGATGCCTTTCTCTTTTACAATGATCTGAAACACAAACCAAACAAAATATGAGCATGTGAAAAGCCAAAGAGTTCCAGTCCCAACCTCCCAATCAATGAGGCAGACAAGCTGATTAGCTTATTCTGATGAATCACTTTCTCACCCACTTTTTGTATGGAACTGATTAAAATCAGCTAGTTATGATATGAAAAGCTTACTTATAAGGGAAATGAGCCATATGTACCTGATCTCCAGAGTATATTACTGCTGATACGAATAAGTAACTATGATTTCCTACTAATGAGCAATATCACGCAAGTGATTTTATGGGATCCATCAACCGTTTCATTATAAGGTAGAATTGCTAATGATGGACCTTGATATTGGTTAAGGTTCATTTATCTTGTCAATGGGCTCGATGAAACAGACCATGAGATCTTATGGCATATTCTTGCTAATTTTTTGACTAAGCCTCCTAGTCTCAGAATCATTTGGCATAGTTCTTTGCTCGTCTGCATGAAAAGAAGATAAGCAATGTGAGAGCTATTACCTGATTGACATCTGGCACCATTCCTCCGGTGTAGCGCAATGTGTATTTCTCCCTTACATAGTAGTTGATCAGCTGCAGGGACACATGTTCATTAGTTAAACCTGGATCCAGGGATATTTTTGTTAAATAATAAGTTTCGGTGCCAGAAATGATATATGTATATGAATACCTTATCATAGGCAGGGTTATCATATGTAGCCCTTAGATTTCCAGGAGAGAACATCTTCCCTTCGCCAATGGATGTGGTGTCCTTGACATGCTGCCACTTGCCTAGACCATGGACCAATAGTTAGAAGGCCTGTCTTTATTGTTCAGAAACAGAGGAGACCAAAACCAACAACGTCGGATAAATCAGTTTTAATAAACCTACCTTCATCCATAAGAAGAAATTCATGGGTTCCAGGACAATCTTTTAGAGCAATGATATAAGTCGTACGAGGTCCATATATACCCATAGCTGCAGCAACTTGATCTCTTCCGGTCACACCCGTTAGTTTGTCACCAGGCCAAACACCAAATATCGTGCCAACAGTGAAATTTGTATCAACGATACTGGAACCATCAAGGGGATCAAAGGCCACACTAAAGCCACCTGTGTTTCAGAAGATTGTTACTACATCCATCTTTTCTTTGAGGGTGTCATAGCTGATTAGCTTGACACTTAAATATTATAAAATTCTGAAGCAAGTGATGACAAGATCAACATGAATTTGTCGAGGAATGAAACCAAACCCCAAAACTAGTGTGATAGTCCTATTATCTCTACAAGCTAATTAGAAGCTTAAGCTGTCAGGGAATGGATCAACAATGCGTATCATGTCTTAGTAATTATGAGTTAGGAAATGAATTCTTACTAAAAGTAAAATGTACTCATCATAGAGTTCTTACTAAAACTAAAATGAGCAGTCTACTCATCATAGTGTTGACTTTGGAAAAAGCCCGTGGTGAGGGCTATGCTGATATGAGGTACTGGAAGGCACCGTATGAACGTGTAGCCTTTTTACAGTCAAAAGTTCCACCTAACAATAATAATTACCTTAAGATGCGGGAGTGGGAGCAGAGGACTGCTTTGTTGGGGGGAGTCCAGTACTTTTACTGATTCTGCTTGAATTTGGGATTACCTGTTGACCTTTTTATGAATGTGTCGCACGTAGATGAGTTATTATTTTGAAGAATGGTTTGCGATCAGTACGGTGGTGGACTTTGAACTAATATGTACAAATAATGGAGCGAAGTAATATAAGATTTGGAGCAAGTGTCTCATGGAGGTAGAAAAGTAGGTGAAACGCATTCATTCCCGACCATGTAGGCGAAGTAACAGAGATTAGTACCATGTAATGGATCTAAAACAGTAGGACTAACACATCTATCATTACTATGAATATGTACCGCTTCAAACAAGTCATGAAAAAGAAATTCTCGTAATTCATAAGCAACAATGTTCAGTTTCATGCCTTCAGCTGCACCACCCATGTCTTGTAGCTCAGGAACTTCCTCAGAGCAAGCATATTTGCAAACGTGGGAATATTGCAGAGCCTGGAGGGGTTAGAATGACTCTGGTCAACCAAAAAAAGAAAACTTTCCAAGAACTGAAAAATGAACTATTAAGAATGGAAAATTAATGAATTATTTAGCAACTAGAATCAGGACTGTAGATGGAGAGGCAGTTCATTGTTGCTAACCTCAAAAAGTAGCTTGTTGGCAAGCAAGTCCACTGCAAGCTGTTCATCACCAAATGAGTTAACACAAGCAGTCCCACCACAAGATGCTGTCCTCACTTTGAAGGATATGGTCCTCAGCGCCTCTCCCATGCTCATCAGCAGCCTGATGAGGTTCTTATCTGGAGTTGCCTTCGTCAAGAACTCCTCCTGCAGCCAATAGAATCCTCAGCAACATGATGATGGTCTTCAAAAATCAAAATCTATTGAAATACAACTAATTTCAACGCATTACTCTAGATGAAAGTAAGTTTACCAAGCTATCTCCAATCTCACACTTGGTGATGAGCGAGGAGTTGCCGGCTCCCTTTGAATTTCTTGGTGAAGAATTTGACATCACTCGCAGAGATTCACCGAAGAGCGAACTCGCTCTGAGACCCTGCATGATTCGGATATATGTATGTTTCAAAAGAAAAGATTAAGAAAACGAAGATTGAGCTTAAAGTTTTGCACGAACTATATAGATCTATATGCAACTCCGTGTACCCTCACATGATTCCTATGCGATCGTGGGAAGGAAGGAGCGGAAGATGGTGCAGCCAACCGTGGGATACGCAATACATTGTGCGGGATTGTCCCGCGAGCATAGCTCGCTACGCCAGTCTCCATTTTCATCAGCAGAAGAAGAAGAGAAAACCGGGATCACGGAGAGTGTTGGTGGAAGTCAAGTTGTACTCTTAGTTATCGTTACTTTGCTCGGGAAGAGCTCCCAGAGGGGCGGAGGCGGGGAGGGAGAGACAACCCAGATAAGCAGTTGTTCCTGCGGTGCCATGTGTCGTGCATTCAGATAGCGTTACAGGGTGAGGCTAATGCTCATCGTTCGTTGGATTGTGTGGTTCTAGAACGAAGCCATCAATAGGGCCAACGGCTCTTGGTGCCTTGTTTAAAATTTCTCGTACGCCAACCAGGAAAACTCGCCGAGTAGTCCTGATCCTGTGCGGCACATGTTAGCATTCCAGCCGTGTTTGGCACGGCAACATGATGGACGACAACCGTTTCTTTCTGAGGCCACCGCGGCGCAAAAAAGATCCAAACTCCGCATAGCAAATGTAAAGATCTTGTACTCAACTATCGTTTCAATTTTGAATTATTCGCACGGAAACTTTGGAGCTGCCCTATATCTAATATATAGACCTTGCCATACCGTGGCGTCGTACCGGACCAACTTAGCCGCTGTTATATTATCTTAAAATATCAAGAAAAGAAAAAAAAAAATGAAAGAAAGAAAGGAAAAAAGAACCATAGCCCCAGCGCGCTTAACAGATGACAAATCCAGTATCTTGCTTGGTCTAAAATCATTGTAGGAAGACATACCGTGCTGGTTGGCCAGACTTGGGGGCCATAGACGCAGGCTTGAGTCGACAAAAGTCTGTGGGAAAGGCCCAAGTCTGAAAAGTTTGCAGCCTTCGCCCCGCTTATTACAAATCAGGGAATCATTGACCATCTCCCAGGCCCACGCGACCGACTCACACTCGCTAAGGCGTTCCCCGTGGCGACCATCGCCACCGATGTCGTCTTGGTTTTCCTTGTACAGTGCCTTGTTCAGCTGATCCTTTATTATATGTTTTTCATGTAATATTTGTATATTATTTTCTCTCTCATTTTTTTGGTTGACCCCAAGCGGGCGGAGGGATACAGGATACCCAAATAGTCAGTCTTTGAAGGGGTTATATGTAAAATGTTCTACTTTCCCAATAAATCCAGGAGGCGGGGCGGGGTGTGGGATTGGAAGAAGGAAGAGGGGGGAGAAGAGATGATGGAGAAAGCGAGGGAGACCCTGTCCCTAGGAGCAGAAGAATCGGAGCGGGTAGCGAGCCTGGACGTCCGGCCGCACCGCGCCGGAGACGCAGCCAGCTTCTACGAAGGCTTCGCTCTCCGGGGAATCCGGGTCGACCGCATCCAGCGCGGATCCCTCTCCTGCACCTTCAAAGTCCCTCCTCGACTCACCGTGAGTTAGTAAAAAGAGGGAATTTATGAGAATAGAGAAGCCCCTTCTTGCCTTTGTTGTTTCCATATTATGATTTTTTGACCAAGTGTTCGATAATATTTCACTTATCTGCTTGTTTCTTGAGATCAAAATTTGGCCTTAATCTGGTTTTCATGATCCAATATGAATTCTATATGATACTCAAATGGATCTTTCCAGGCCTTCAGTTTAAGTTGCTCGATTTATAGGCAGACCAGATCATTAGATTCTTTTAACAAAATTTTGCAGGATGTGAGTGGAAACTTGTCAGCAGGCGCCATAGCAAACCTGGTGGATGAGGTGGGAGCGGCTGCGATACATGCTGATGGTCACCACATGAAGGTCTCGGTCGACATGTCCATTTCGTACATGTCAACTGCCAAGGTCGATGTAAGTTAGCTTTTTGTTTTGGATTATTCATTCTTTGTACCAAAGGTTCTTGCTGATATGAAGAAGTTTCCTGACCTTGAGGATATGATTTGAGACGGCAGACTTTTCTTCAGTATTTGATGAAAAAATTTGTTCGAACGTCTCAACATAGAGCAATCCAATTGGTGTGCTTGTGGCAGAATTCCAGAATTCATATATAAAAACTAGTAAATCAAGATCTGAAGGGAGAAGAGAGAGACTTGGAAAATGTTACAAAAAGGAATTTAGGGCTTGTTAGGTATCATTGTTGTCTTTTGTATTTTTCTTCTACAAATTAGTGAAATTCCACATAGAGATTAATGTTGCAGATAACATTTTCACAAAACTACTTCTATTCTTTGCTTTTATTTTCACTGTTTTTTCAAAACAATGAATCTTTTCTACCAAAAGCTCTAAATGTTTTACAAACATTTGGAAAAAAAGAAAGAAAGGGAAAAAAAAAAAAAACAAGAGAGTTTGGTCATACATACTATTCAGTCTAATTCCTTTTGTTCATACATGTAACATATTGGTCCCCAGAAGTTTCAGATGTTTGCACCATGGATATGAATTATTTCTTCAAAAGTCATCTGAATTCCTTGTTTTCTCTCCTTGTATATCTCTTCCTCAAAATTTCATTGGCGAACAGGATGAATTGGAGATCACCTCAAGTGTTTTGGGGCACAAAGGAGGCTATTCTGGAACCTATGTATTGTTGAGAAACAAAACAACTGGAGTGATTGTTGCTGAAGGTCGACACTCATTGTTTGGTAACCTTAAAAGCAAGATTTAGGTACGTGCTTTGTATCTGATGCACTTTTGAGCTTTGCATGAAGCAGTTTGTAGATTCAAATGGACATATTCAGCGGTGTTATGGATAAATCATAAATAAACTAAAGTCTATTTAAGCAAATGTGAAATATCATAATTTCTCTTCTTTCATCACATTATTCGATTCAAGGTTTGCCAAACTAGTACTAGAGGGAGTACTGGCCAGCGATCGATTCTTCATGGTATGGGCCCACATCATGTTGTTTTGTGACATGTCAAGACAAAGAGAGCGGGAGAGGGACAGGGAGAGGGAGAAGGAAAGAGATGAAAAGAAAGAGATAGAGGGAGGAAGGGAGTTGAGAGAGGGAGGGGGAGAGAGAAAGGACCAAGAAGCCATCGTCATTAAGGGGGAGAGAGGGAGAGGGAAGGGAGGGAGGGAAAGGGGTGGAGAGAGAGACCTTAAGGTTTAGTGGCGGAAGAGGGAGAGGGGTGGAGAGAGAGACCTTAATGTTTAGTGGCGGAAGAGGGAGAGGGAGAGGGAGGGAGATGGAGGGAGTGAGGGGAAGAGAGAGAGGAGGGAGGGAAGGGAGGAAGGGGGGACCTTGGCAGCAACAGTGGTGTCGTTCGGCATCATTGTCGAGCATGATGGTCGGAAGCCCTTAGGATTTTCAAGGGAGGGAGATGGGCGATACTTTCAATTGAACAAAGAGAAAAAACAGCGTAGTGGGGCAAACGAATATATGCTGAACCGGTTTATTGAATTGTGTTGGTAGCCGACTTACTTGGTTTAGCATGCCTCGAACCAGTCATTTGGTACAGTTCCGCATATCTTAATAAGATTGACTGATTCACAAAGATTCTTGTAGATTTCAGATTTCTCAAATTGTATTTTTAACTGCCATAAAGGTTATTTTGTAATTTTTGCAAATTGTCTGATTGGGATTCGTAATTTGAGATTCTTTTAAGTTGTTTGATTAATCCCACTTTACAATAACCACGGTGTTTTCTTTGCACAAGAAGCCTTACTCATCTATTTGGAATTTGCTTTGTGTTTCCTTCTTTCTCTATTCTCGTCAAGATTTAGATCTCCAGTCAATGCCCTCACTTGATCTCATATAATTAAATTTAAAAAGGAAGACTCTGTAGTAACTAAATACCCAACCTTGATAGCTGATTTAGTGGCATAAAAGCTGAAATACTAATCCCTTCATGAAGTAATCAACAATTCTGATCTTGGATAAAGCTTTCGTTCTGAAAGTTTAGTCCATTCTGTAATTGTTCTTTTCGAGTCTTCATTTTGTATAAGACTATCAATCTAGAGGTATCACATATTTCTCCAAGTGCAGCTTGTAATCAAATCCATGAACAGAGGAGGATTTCTAACGTAAGAAAATTGGAAAATCATTAGTAGTCCCCGTTCCCAGAACTTTAGTAGCAGGCAAGGATTTGTACAGCAGAGAAGAGTTTGTTCATGATATGAATTTCATATATATATAATTGAAGAATATATTGGTCACATCAGCAATAACTATTATGAATAACTTGCACACCACCTGTATGTACTGCAGATAAATCTTTTCCCAGATATTATCCAAATTAAACTGGTTACCATCTAGATCATCTACATGGAAGAAACTTCTTTCGATCATGAATCCATAAATGAAAAAGGTAAATCAAATAATCTAACAACAATGAACTGTTCCTTTTCTTGTGATAAGAAAGTTGAACTATTGTATGATGAGTATAAAATTCCAGCAATTGAGTTGGTAGTTGGTATGTTTATACAGCAAAAATACAGTGTCTGAAGCTTTGCATAGTTTTCATTGGAGTAAGTTTTGCAGTTATTTTGATGATTTAGCTACATGCCTTGCTGATGCGTCTTCTCTCAGCACTGAAGCCTCTAGTTTGCAATATTACTTGATTTATCACTTGGCAGCGGAGCATCTGGACTGAATGCTCGAGAGCTGCAACTGGCCGTCATGTTTGTATCCACTTCTGTCACTGCTATATTTCCAGCAACAAAGTGATGTCGTGCTGCAGGTTTTATATTTCTGTGGGGAATGCAGCAGGATTTTAGAATTGCCTTATTCCTGTCTTAAGATCGAAATGAAAGGTTAGATATAGATTAATATGGCAATCTTTCTCTCAATATCGGCATCTGCAGAAATTTAAGGTTTGGCGTATGCTAATAGAGTAACTGCTCTCAGTACCATCATTGGCATCTGAAAAGTTATTCTCCAGGTTTATAACCTCTTGTATGCTCTTGGACTTATGCTGTTCTATTGTTGGAAAACCTCAACGGGAATATGCCCATAGTTTTATAGCTCCAAGCAATTTTTACTGGTGCAGAACACAATTCATAGGTGCTTCTCTTACATATTTCTTGTGTAAATTTCATAAAATATTGTAGATGAAATCCACATTATCATGTGATGCATGTGGGTATCCTTCAACGAAAGGAAGGATGTAGACTTTGTGCGGGCACCATGGTGCGAATAGCAGAAATAAACCTGCATCGGAGTTAATATGGATAGATTTTGTTGCTTGGGCAAAAAAAAAAAAAAAAGGAAGAAAGGAAGAAAAGAATACCACGTTGCATGTTCCAGGGCCATCTTAAGACCTTGCGCAGCTCAAGGGTAAATTATCCGGATGCTGTTTCATCGGCTGGAATAATTTGACGACAAGCATTAAAAAAAGGAAGAAAAGAAGAAAAGAATACCACGTTGCATGTTCCAGGGGCATCTTATGACCTTGCACAGCTCAAGGGCAAATTATCCGGATGCTGTTTCATCGGCTGGAATAATTTGATGACAAGCATATCCCGGCTGCTGTAGAAACATTTTTTTGACTCAAATCTTAGAAGGCACAGCTTGGATCGAACAACTTTATCCATCTGGATTACAGGAATCGTTGATCTGGCGCTTCCTATTCAGCCCGTTATGCCGCTGTGCTGCATTGGCGCACCACCAAACACCAAGCCTGTTTTCTTGCTTGTGTCATCTCGTGTTAGCCTGCTCTTGCGACACAGGCAGCAGCCCATTCCTTGGCCGGTTAGCCTCGTAAATCTCTGAAATTACAAACAAGCTGGCGAGCTTCGCAAACAGACATAGCGGCTTTTCTTGTGATTTTTTTTCCTTCAGCACATATTATTTGCGAGCCTTTCAAATTTTCCGATACTTACACCAGCTACCAGTCAGCGCGACAAAGAACAAGGTCGTCCCAGAGACCACTCCGTCCCTCTTCATCGCTAGCCGGTACGAGCCGTTCCGCTATCGAGCTTTTCTCCCTCCCATCTCTCGCCCCGCTCTCTCGTCATCCAACTCCAGCAGAGGGACGAGACACTCCCTCTCCCATCAATTCTCGATGGGTAAAAACTCCCAAGCTCTGCTACATCCATGGAGATTTCCAAGGAATCAGTCCCACCGACGAGTTCTTGGGGGTTCTTTAATTCCAGAGAGCGAGCCACAGAAACCTAGCATCCTCAGGGTGATTAACTCTGGCTCCCTGCAATGCTGATCGGGTGGTGATGTCGGTGGCGATAGTTCCGCTCTCCCAGGCTCGCGGAGGGAGCCAGTCCTTTGCCGGCATCGTCCTGGTACTTCTCTTTTTATCTTTGTTTCGTGGTATCTTTCGGATTATGATACATGGAACTAAGGTTCTAAGGACTCGGATTTTGTTCATCTTGGTGATTCTGGAGGGAGCCAGTCCTTTGCCGGCATCGTCCTGGTACTTCTCTTTTTATCTTTGTTTCGTGGTATCTTTCGGATTATGATACATGGAACTAAGGTTCTAAGGACTCGGATTTTGTTCATCTTGGTGATTCTGGATTAAATTCCTGCTGTCTCTTTATCTTTTAGTTAGTTTAACCTTTAACTTACTTGAACCGTGACTATGTTGTTGATTAATTGTTCTTTTCAGTGGCAGTAAAATGTAGTTTTCCATCTCCACTTTGATGTGTTTTAGTGTTGCTTTCTGTTCTCTGATTGTGTACCGGCTCCTCAGCGCAGTCATCCTTCCGTTGGGGTTATCTCATGTCACCCATAATTTGAGGAGCTCTAGTGGATTGTTACGGTGCCAAGATGGTCATGGCACGGGGTGTGACTTTCTTTCTTCTGGTCGATGGCCACATTCCTTACTCCATGGGATGCTGAGAGTTCTTTATGAGCTCTACTTGCTATGCGAGTTTCTTTGGGGTGTTAGAAGAAGTGGCACCGCCTAGTATGAACAACATTGTCCTAAGGTAGTGTCTAGACCTTCACTTTCTTTTTTTCCCTCTGAACTTCAATTGCTAAGCTGCTCTGTATTATCAAATACATGTTAATAATCTGAGTATATGAAGAAGTTCATCTGAGCATGATTTCTCTTTTCTCTGTGACAAGTTGTTGAAGTTGTTTAAATTGGACTTCTCTATTCATGGTTTCCTTAAACAGAATGATCCAGAGCAGTTGGACTTGGTGTAGCTGAATTTCAGCTCGGTGGTGCAATTGGGCAATTGATTTCCCCTATAATCATGTCACAATCTGGCATTTTTTGGACCTTATGTACTATTTGGATTGTTTGGTTTTCTTTGGGTATTGGTTTGGCCATTTGCAACATCAAGTACTCATGATAGACATCCTCAGACATCAAGATATGAATTAAACTATATTGCAAGGAGTTGAAAACTTCCAACCCGTCGCATTGAGGAACCTGAAAAATCCAGAATGATTCCCCCTTTCAGGAAATTACTTCTGAATATGCCAACATGGGCTTTAATTTGTGTAAATCCTATGCACAGCTGGGTAAATTCAATACACCCTTGATTACAATTAACTTTAGGATCAGGCATTTCAATAAATAACCTGTACTGGCATGATCATGATGGTAGTCTTCGGGTATGTTGCCAATGCTGAGTCAGACAAGCTATTTCATAATGGCATGAGTGATATTTCCACTCAAGGAATTATGCAGGTACTTTCTTTTAGGGAGTGAATCAAAGCATTGTCAACAAATAGAAACAAATGATGTCCTCTTACTGCTTAAACTGGTTTCTATTCTTTTATATCAGAAACAAAACTTAGGTAAACAATGGTATCCTTCATTCTGTAGCTTGTAACATAACAAAAATGAAAGACATGATCAATTTTTGTCTGCGAACTGTGGTTTAAGTGCTTTGACTATTGGAAGTGGAGCTGCTTTTCCTACTTTTCATACTCATGTTGTAACTATTTCCTATTTGCTTCTCTGAAGTTGATTCACTTTATCGGTCCTGAGATTGCTCTTCTTGGCTTGAATGTGGCAAGAAATCCTTTTGTAACTTCTTATTGGCTTACAGCAGCTGTTGGTTTTGGTTCTTTTATCCACTCTTGTTTTCTGAATGTCCAGGTAGGTCAATCTTGGAAAATTTCCCTGTTGAATTAAGAAAAGGGATCCAAAACTTCTTGCTGTGCTGCTTTCCTGATTCCTTTTGCATTATCAGGAGATAGCCCCACGGTATGCTGGTGTCCTACATGGTACTAGTTTATTTTTAATGATCTTAATATTTCTGCTAAGCATCAATCTGCTAAATTTCACTACTATTTTTTAGTTACTTCTTTCATGACTGATTTATGTGATATGGGTAATAGGAATGTCAAGTGTTGCTGGAACTTTGGCAACCAATAGAGGAACCATTGAAGCAGGTTTCTTTGTTGAGCGAATGGTTGCTTGCATGGGCTTTTTATGCTTACATCACTTCTATATTTCACTAGTGCACTTTTTTGGAATTTTTTGCCACTGGAGAGCATGCTAATCTCAATGGAACTGGTTAGTATCTCTGAGACGGTATTATTTCTGTTTGATAAAAGTATGTGTTGGTACTCATTTGTAGTATTAATAAAGAAGTTTTAGCTCTATCTTTGACAATACATACAAAATCAATACATGCACATATGGTGACTTAAATGCTCATCCATCACTATTTACAATCTAGAAAAACCATGTCAAATTCATAGTAGTTGTTCTTAATTGGCCTTTTACAGGGCATGGCTATTAGAATGGTGAAAATTCAGAGGTTGCCTTCCGTTAGATGAACCTACTTGCTAGGGGTAAATTAATGAAATATAGCAGGAAAAAATAGAGTGAATGCGTCTAGTATGGTTCTCCCAACGGTCTAGCTCTGCAGGATCTACCTTTCCTAAAGTTGCTCGAGTGGAGGTTACTTCCGTAGTCTATCGGTCATAGTTTATAATTTGCTGGTTGGATTCTGACATGAGACTTTTGTTCTGTAATCCACATAAAATTGTTATACTATTTTTGCTCTGACATCTTCACCCGCTTTTGTGATCCATAGGCTCCTAAGAGATCTTATTTAAAACCTTCTTCATCCACATGGAACAAATGGTTATGTCTTGAACGAATTTGTATTTGTGGCATTTAAAGTTCTATTTACTTGTAGATTATTAGGCAACATTTTGAATTTTGAATAGAGAAGAGATCCTAGGATCCATTTCTATCTTTGTATGGTCATGGTAGGCAATATTTTAAACTTTGAATTTTGAATTTTGAATAGAGGAGAGATCTTAGGATCCATTTCTATCTTTGTATGATCATAATCATTTGTTATTTCTTTCTACTTTTGTATGATTACAAATGTAAATCTATTGTATATTTTTAATTACAAATATAGATGATCTCTTCGTCATATTGTGTGAGAGAAAGTTCTCACAATATTTTCTTTTCAAAATCATATTCCTACATTCAAATTTTTACATGATATCAGAGTGAATCAATTCATCCTCTTCTGATTAGGTCTCTCACGACAAGATATTGCCGATTTTCCTTCCATATGCGGCAAGATTTCTTTACCGGTGTTATTATCTTCTTGGCAAGTGATTGCCGAACTATTGCTTGTCAACCTCCATCTTCTCACCATTGATCATATCCACCGAGATCGATCCCATCCAGGTTCCACAGGTCATGAGGCTCAGTGCGGCTTATGATTCATCTTTCCCATATTACATCTCATCTTTTGATAACATGGGCCATTGCATTGTTTCTTCCATTCTCACCGAAGTTAAGTACCCCAACTGACGTAGGAAAATGCTCACAGCCCTACGTGCTAAGCAGAAGCTTATTTTCGTAGATGGCTCGCTCCAGCAACCAGCAGATGGATCATCCGATCAATTTCTGTAGGATACTTGTAATTCAATGGTCATGTCATGGATCTTGAGTTTTGTTTCCACAGAGGTCTACAACAGCATCTCCTTCATGGATAATGCTCGAGCCATCTGACTCGACCTTGAAGAAAGGTTGTTATAGCCAAAAAAAAAAAAAAATAGGGGATCAAAAATCGGGAAGAAGACTCCCGGTAGGAGTCTTCTTCTCCGACGAAACCCAAGCGAATCAGGAATCCTAGGACCCCTCGGAGTCCTAGGACTCTCTATAAGAAGACCCCCTCTCTTTAGAATCGATCCATCGACTCTTTCCCCTCTTTTCCTCTCCGATTTTCCCGAAGAAGAGCCGCGATCCCTTGCCTTGTTCTCGCCGTGACTGCTCTTCGACGAGGCCACCGGAGGTCAAGGTAAGTTTCCTTTTTTTTTCCTCTTCCTTCCTCTTCCTTCCGTGCTCCTGTGCGCGGCTGCCGGCGACGAGAGTCGCCGATTTTCGAACGGGAAAGAGACCCTGTTTTTGAGCTTTTTTCTTTGGATTTTCCGGCGCCGGCGATCGGAATTGATCGCCGGCCACTCTCCTCCGTGACCGGGGGGTTGGCCCCCGTCGGCCGCCGACCTCCGCCATGGCGGCCATGGCCCGAACGGCCGATCAAGGCCGGAGGACCAAGGGTCCCCTGTTCCGGCACGGGAAGAACCAAGAAAAAGAAGAAAAGAAGAAAAAGAAGAAAAAGAAAAAGAAGAAAAAAGAAAAGAGAAAGAAGGAAAAAGAGAAAAAGAAAAGGAAAGAAAAAAAAAAGAAAAAGAAGAAAAAGAAAAGAAGAAAAAGAAAAGAAAAGAAAAGAAAAGAAAAGAAATAATAATAATAATAAAAATAAATATATATATATATATATTTATATATATATATATAAGTAAGTAAATAAATAAATAAATTAATTAAAAAAAAAGAAATTGATGAGAGAGAGAGTTTCTCTCTCTTCTTTCAGTCTGAACCCTGACTTTCTCTCTCTGAAATTGGACTTTCTCTCTCTAAAATTTTCTCTCTCTAGTTTGTTTCTCTCTCTCTTGATGGATTTCTCTCTCTAAAGTTATCCTTCTAGGATTAGCATAGGGGAAGGCTTCATCTGATGATTCTGATCGAGTTTAGAGACGAGTCTGATTTTAAGCGAGATTTTAATTTTGGGATTTGTTAGATTTAATTTTGAATTAAATTAATGTAAAAATATAATTTTGGATAATAGGCACGGAAGAATCTCCTAGAAGTTAGTCGATCTGTTCATTCAGTGCTCCGTGAAAGGTAAGTAATGAATCATCTTCTCGAGATATTTTATGTTTATTCTGAAAATAAATAATTATTCTCTGGAATTATGCATGATTTATAAAATTATGTTTTGAAAGAAAAGTGCTTTTGAAATGTTATGGTACGTCGATTTATGCACATGTTCAGTAAAATATTTATGATATATTATGATACAAAGTGTTTTGATACAGATCGGATTTATGCTCTCGGTCTAACTATGTTTCAGTGGGCCCCGTCAATGGGGATTATACGTTGGTATTTGTGGACCCTGCCAGTGGGGGTTGTGCGCTGGTGTTTGTGGACCCTGCCAGTGGGGGTTGTGCGCTGGTATTTATGGACCCTGCCAGTGGGGGTTGTGCGCTGGTATTCTGTGGACCCCGTCAATGGGGGTTAAACGTTGGTCATAGTCAAGGCTGTTGAGTTACGAGTGTTTTGAATCGAATCGGATTTATGATTATATTATATGTGAATATTTGAAAATATTTGATCAGCATGAAATATACTCTTATGTTTATTGCAGCATTATTCTTGAAAATTATATAATATCTAAATTATCTAGTTGAGATATTTGTTATTTACTGGGCTGTCTAGCTCATTACCTTTCTTTCTATTTTTTTTCAGATTCAGATAATTAATATCGAGCGTGGGACGAAATATTGGGACAGAACTTTTAGAAGCGAGATTAGCATTGTCAACTTCAATTGAACTTAGATCTATTGTTTTTATTGTTAGCAAAAAATTTTATTGGATGTAAGACATTTGATTTAATTACTTGAATTTCAGTTGAATAATAATTATTTGAATTTATTCCGCTGTGATGCATTGATATCGTGATGAGATGTCTTGCATGCTTATGGAGAGAGTTCTTAATGAGTATGCGGCGGTTGCCGCGACCCTCGATTCACAAATCTCGGGTCGGGGGCGTGACAATTAATATGGTATCAGAGCATAAGTGGATAAATTATGACACATAGAATTTGACATAGTATGAGCGTAGGTGGGTAAACATTAGGAATATTGGGACGTTAGAATATGAGCATCATAATAAACCCATCCAAACAAATAGATAAATGAATCTAATAAGGTTTTACTACTACAAGGTTACCATGCCTCCCCGTAGAATGACAAGAACTACTCAAGGAATTGCAAGAGAGACATCACAACCACGGGATGGTAGCACTCCCCATCTGACCAGTGGCACCCCTCAGGAGGAGGGAGTCGTAGATCCTAATGGGAGTGCTTCGAGAGCACGTCAAGAACCAGATATGGCTCAGTTAATGCAGACCCTAATCAGGATGGTACAAGCACAACAACAAATACAGCAGCAAATATTTGAACAACAGCAGATACAACGAGATATACAACAACATCAGCATCCACCACCACAACATGGAGAGCAACCAGTACAACGGAACAACATTTCAGAATTTAAAAAGCTTGCTCCTCCAGCTTTCAAGGGGACTACTGAACCTTTGGAGGCTGACAACTGGATAATGGAGATGGAAAAAGCCTTCGCTGTCCAAGAGTGCCTTGATGAAGAAAAGATTCGATATGCAGCTTATTTACTACAAGGAGAAGCATACAACTGGTGTCAGCGACTACAGCGCAAGCATGAACAAGACGGCGAAATACTTACCTGGGAAAGATTTCGGATTGCATTCTATGATCAGTATTTTCCTCGGAGTATAAGGATCCAGAAAGAGCAAGAGTTTATTTATTTGAAGCAAAAGGGTATGAGTGTGACTGAATATGAAGCAAAATTTACAGAGTTAGCAAAATTTGCTCCGAGATTAGTGGATGGTGAGCAAGAACGTGTTCACAAGTTTGAGATGGGACTGAGAACTGAGATTCGAAAACAAGTGGTTCCATATGAATTGACAACTTATGCAGATGTGGTAAACAAAGCACTGATAATTGAAAGAGAAGTCAATGAAGAACGCATGGAAAGAGAAAGAAAGCAAAGAAAGAGAGCACAATCAAATGATACACAAGGGCAGAATAATAAAAACATCAAAAGATCAGCTAAGGGAACAGTAGACAATAAGACTCAACAGATTGATGGTGAGCCATGCTCCAGATATGGCAAAAATCATGCAGACAAGGATTGCTATTGGAATACCGGTGCTTATTTCAAATGTGGTCAGAAAGATCATAAAATTGCTAGCTGCCCGCTAAATACTGAAAATCAAGCTGGCAAAGGAACTCATGAAGGACAACATAAGGGTGGCGGACAGATTTCTAAAACCCAGGGAAGAGTTTATGCGCTTACTCAACAGAATCCACAGGCTTCCAATACAATGGTGACAGATATGAAAAATTTCGAGGACGAAATTTCTTTTTAGGGGTGAAGAATGTTATAGTCAAAAAAAAAAAATAGGGGATCAAAAATCGGGAAGAAGACTCCCGGTAGGAGTCTTCTTCTCCGACGAAACCCAAGCGAATCAGGAATTCTAGGACCCCTCGGAGTCCTAGGACTCTCTATAAGAAGACCCCCTCTCTTTAGAATCGATCCATCGACTCTTTTTCCCTCTTTTCCTCTCCGATTTTCTCGAAGAAGAGCCGCGATCCCTTGCCTTGTTCTCGCCGTGACTGCTCTCCGACGAGGCCACCGGAGGTCAAGGTAAGTTTCTTTTTTTTTCCCTCTTCCTTCCTCTTCCTTCCGTGCTCCTGTGCGCGGCTGCCGGCGACGAGAGTCGCCGATTTCCGAACGGGAAAGAGACCCTGTTTTTGAGCTTTTTTCTTTGGATTTTCCGGCGCCGGCGATCGGAATTGATCGCCGGCCACGCTCCTCCGTGACCGGGGGGGTGGCCCCCGTCGGCCGCCGACCTCCGTCGCGGCGGTCATGGCCCGAACGGTCGATCAAGGCCGGAGGACCAAGGGTCCCCTGTTCCGGCACGGGAAGAACCAAGAAAAAGAAGAAAAGAAGAAAAAGAAGAAAAAGAAAAAGAAGAAAAAAGAAAAGAGAAAGAAGGAAAAAGAGAAAAAAAAAGGAAAGAAAAAAAAAGAAAAAGAAGAAAAAGAAAAGAAGAAAAAGAAAAGAAAAGAAAAGAAAAGAAAAAAAATATAATAATAATAATAATAAATATATATATATATATTATATATATATATTTATATATATATATATATATATTTATATATATATATAAGTAAGTAAATAAATAAATAAATAAATTAAAAAAAAAGAAATTGATGAGAGAGAGAGTTTCTCTCTCTTCTTTCAGTCTGAACCCTGACTTTCTCTCTCTGAAATTGGACTTTCTCTCTCTACTTTCTCTCTCTAGAATTTTCTCTCTCTATCTTGTTTCTCTCTCTCTTGATGGATTTCTCTCTCTAAAGTTATCCTTCTAGGATTAGCATAGGGGAAGGCTTCATCTGATGATTCTGATCGAGTTTAGAGACGAGTCTGATTTTAAGCGAGATTTTAATTTTGGGATTTGTTAGATTTAATTTTGAATTAAATTAATGTAAAAATATAATTTTGGATAATAGGTACGGAAGAATCTCCTAGAAGTTAGTCGATCTGTTCATTCAGTGCTCCGTGAAAGGTAAGTAATGAATTATCTTCTCGAGATATTTTATATTTATTCTGAAAATAAATAATTATTCTCTGAAATTATGCATGATTTATAAAATTATGTTTTGAAAGAAAAGTGCTTTTGAAATGTTATGGTACGTTGATTTATGCACATGTTCAGTGAAATATTTATGATATATTATGATACAAAGTGTTTTGATACAGATCGGATTTATGCTCTCGGCCTAACTATGTTTCAGTGGGCCCCGCCAATGGGGATTATACGTTGGTATTTGTGGATCCTGCCAGTGGGGGTTGTGCGCTGGTGTTTGTGGACCCTGCCAGTGGGGGTTGTGCGCTGGTATTTATGGACTCTGTAAGTGGGGGTTGTGCGCTGGTATTCTGTGGACCCCGCCAATGGGGGTGAAACATTGGTCATAGTCAAGGCTGTTGAGTTACGAGTGTTTTGAATCGAATCGGATTTATGATTATATTATATGTGAATATTTGAAAATATTTGATCAGCATGAAATATACTCTTATGTTTATTGCAGCATTATTCTTGAAAATTATATAATATCTGAATTATCTAGTTGAGATATTTGTTACTTACTGGGCTGTCTAGCTCATTACCTTTCTTTCTATTTTTTTTTCAGATTCAGATAATTAATATCGAGCGTGGGACGAAATATTGGGACAGAGCTTTTAGAAGCGAGATTAGCATTGTCAACTTCAATTGAACTTAGATCTATTGTTTTTATTGTTAGCAAAAAATTTATTGGATGTAAGACATTTGATTTAATTACTTGAATTTCAGTTAAATAATAATTATTTAAATTTATTCCGCTGTGATGCATTGATATCGTGATGAGATGCCTTGCATGCTTATGGAGAGAGTTCTTCATGAGTATGCGGCGGTTGCCGCGACTCTCGATTCACAAATCTCAGGTCGGGGGCGTGACAAAGGTACTCTCAAGGTAACGCCCCCTACATTCATGAATTGAAGATTCAGATCTGGAGCCTTCGATAAGGCCACGATATGTCAATCGCCTTCTACTATGCACGACTTCGTATTTTATAGAAAGAATTTGCCGCCTACTCGAGAGTGTCTACATACTCGTGTAAAGCAGCAAAGACACTTCAGACCCAAAAAGAAAAGGAACGCCTGCATCAGTTCTTATACGGGCTTAGAAGCTTATATGATCCCTTCGTGACCAGCTACTCAACATGGAGCCTCTCCCGACCATGAATAAGATGTATTCACTTATCTGTGATGAGAAACAACAAGCCATTATGGGAGCTCGTGTTCTACAACCAGAGGGGGCTGCACTGGTTGCTCTCTCTACTGATGGACAGGCTTATGACAAGAATAAGAAGCAGATGCACTATGATCATTGCAAGAAAATAGGTCACACGCACGATCGTTATTTTCAGTTGCATGGATTTCCACCCGATTGGCAATCCAAGAGCCACACAAGAGCCAAAGGGCACAGCAGCAGCTCTGATGGTAACCAGAGAGGGAGAGCCAAGGCAAATTCCATCGCTCAACAGTCCACAATGACAACCGTGCAGCAGCAGCTCAGTCAGTTATTTACTGCAAAACAATCAGTTGAACTGAGCTCTCCACTTTCAGACCTCAATTTCGAGCAATATCAGCAGCTTCTATCCCTTTTTAGCCAAGATAAAACTAATAACTCTATAAACTTTGTCTGTAAGGCTTCCATTGACCCTTCCTTTAATCATATTTGGATTCTCGATAGTGGTGTTTCAGACTACTTAACTTTTAGTAAGTTTGTTTTACATGATATTCAGCCTCTTCATGAGCCCTTGCCCATCATTTTGCCTAATGGAATAAACTTACCTGTTAAATTTTTCGGGGATATTTGTTTGGCCTTTAACATCACCCTACGACAAACACTATATGCATCCAGTTTCACTTGCAACCTTATTTTTGTCAGTAAGTTAGCCCGTGACCATAATTGTATTGTCTTATTTTTTTCCTTCATTTTGTGTCTTACAGGACCTTGTTACGAAGAAGCTAATTAGTCTGGGTGAATTTCGAAATGGTCTATACTACTTCAAAAGATCGATAATTAAGCCTGTCTCTGTCAATAAAGTTGCCGCCTCTCTTGATATTTGGCACATGCTGTTAGGATATTGTTCCTATAAGAATTTAAAATTAATATCTTTTTTATCAATAAATATTTTAATTTTTTAAATAATTATTGTGATATCTATCATCATGCCAAGCAAACGCACAAACCCTTTTCTCATGGTAGTAATAAATCTTCAATTCCTTTCTTTTTAATTCATGTTGATATTTGGGGATCGTACCGTACTCTATCTCATACGAAGCATACTTCTTACTATAGTTGATGATTACACACATGCCATATGGGTTTATTTATTGCAAAGAAAATTTGATGCTTATCAATACTTTGTTAATTTTAATGTCATGATTTTTAATCAATTTGATGGTATTATTAAGCAAGTCCGTAGTGATAATGCCCAAGAATTCATGGCTGATCCGTTAAAATCATTCCTCTTAGAATGTGGGATTGTTTTTCAAACCTCTTGCGTAGGGATCCCGCAACAAAATGGAGTCATCGAGCATAAACATCGACACCTCCTAAATATTGTGCGTGCCCTTTCAAGCAAACTTACCCATGACTTTCTGTGGTGAATATGTTTTAACTATCGCTTATTTAATTAATTTAACTTCATCTTCTAAGCTTAATGGGAGAAGTCTCTATGAACTTCTTTTTCATAAAACACCGTCCTACGATCATTTATGAATATTTCGTAGTCTTTGCTATGTGCATAGAAGTAGTCATGATAAGTTTGAACCGTACTACCATGCATGTATTTTTGTTGGGTATCCTCTCGGTCAAAAGGCATATCGTGTTTTTGATCTTCAAATCTGAAAAATTTTTACTTCCCGTGACATTATTTTTCATGAAAATATTTTTTTTCATAAATACTAGCCCGACCAGCTTTTCCAACTGAATTTTGATGATCTTCTTTTGACTCAAGACACAGTCCCAACTAAATTGGATCTCATTAGGCCCAACCCAGTCTCGGTTTCAACAGACTCATCCCACTTACCTGAGTTGGGCTTCATTTGGCCCAATCCAGCTCCGGTACAAGCTGGCCTGTCCAATTTATCTGAGTTGGATTCTTTTCAGTCCAACTCAACATCGGCTCAACCCACTATAGCTCCATCTGATCTTGGCCAACCTGTTCCAACAGTAGGCCGAATAGATCTAAACCCGACCCAATCTGAGGTCGAGCCCATTGATCCCTCACTCAATCAGCTCCCATCCCTTAATGCTCCTAACTCTCGACCACATCGAAAATGCAGACAATCTTTACGACTAGCAGATTATATTATCGATGCTCCTGATGTGGCTAGATCATTGGACTCCTCAACCAACTTGGTAATCTCTGATAAGGCCTATCCTATTTTTCACTATACATCTAATTCCATATTTAATGATGCACACCAAGTCTTCTTTTCAGCCATAACCACTCATAGTGAACCCCATACTTATTTTCAAGTTACGTGAGATCCGAATTGGAGAACTACCATGGAGGCTAAACTTGTGGCTCTTAGGCGTAACAGGACTTGGTCTCTGGTACACCTCCCATCTGGCAAGAAACCTATTGGCTCTCATTAGATTTACAAAATCAAATATGAGGCTAATGATTCAATCGAGTGATATAAAGCTCATCTTGTGGCTAAAGTTTATACATAGATTGAGGGACTTGATTATAATGAAACTTTTGCTTCAGTTGTCAAATTAACAATAATTTGTTGTCTCTCAGCAGTTGCCTCAGTCAAGAATTGGCAATTATGCCAATTAGATGTTAATAACGCCTTTCTTCATGGCAATTTATATGAGGAGGTCTACATGACTCCTAGATTTCTATCTCCAAGCGATGTCCGAATATGTCAATTACATAAGTCTTTTTATGGCCTCAAACAAGCCTCCACACAATGGTTCGAAAAATTCTCAAATACCCTACTTTAATATGGATGCATCCAATCCAGGGTAGACCACTCTCTGTTTACAAAGCAGGAAGGAAACTCTTTTCTAGCCATTCTTGTCTACGTCGACGATCTAATTATTGCTGGTAATGACTCTCTTCACTGTCAAACCTTGAAGAATTTCTTATAAAACCATTTTCACATCAAGGACTTAGGCACTTTGAAATATTTTTTGGGGTTGGAGGTTGCTTAATTTTCTTCTGGAATATTTGTTTTCCAGTGAAAATATACACTCGATATTCTTCAAGAGAGTGATATATTGAGAACTATGCCAATCAATTTTTCAATGCAACAATAACTACAGCTCTCATCAGATGATGGTCTATCCCTTGATGATTCGGATCAATATCAGCGATTATTGGGACATCTCATTTATTTGACAATTAGTAGGCCAAATATTACCTACTCTATCTATATCTTGGCATAATTCATGCAGTCTCCTTGCCAACCTCATCTTGATGCTGCTCACCGCATTCTTCGCTATTTGAAGAGTTCTTCTAGACAAGGCTTATATTTTTCAAGTAATTTTTTTTTACAGTTATATACATATTATGACGTGGATTGGGTAGGACGTCCTATGACCAAGTGTTCTACTATGGATTTTTTTATTTCTTTAGGAGATACACCTATCTTTTGGCATGCTAAGAAGCAGACCACTATTTTTCGTTCTTCTGCAGAAGCTGAGTATCGCTTCATGGCTCACACTACTAGCAAACTACTTTGGCTTCGCATTCTTCTCACGATCTTTAGCATCTCTTAAAGTGGTCCCATGCTATTATATTGTGACAATCTAATCACCTTACATATTGTCACCAATCCTGTATTTCACAAATGCTCGAAACATATCAAAATTGACTGTCATTTTATCCACGATCATCTCCAATCCGATGATGTTGCCACTCAAAATGTCTTATTCAAGCGGCAACTCACGGACATCTTTAATAAGGCCCTTGGCTGTGATTACTTTCATAACATTGTGCGCAAGTTGGATGTTAGTAATCTCCATGCTCCAATTTGAGGAGGAGTATTAGGCAACATTTTGAATTTTGAATAGAGAAGAGATCTTAGGATCCATTTCTGACCATGTTAAGCAATATTTTGAATTTTGAATTTTGAATAGAGAAGAGATCTTAGGATCCATTTCTATCTTATCGTAATCATTTGTTATTTCTTTTTATTTTTGTATGATTACGATTGTAATTTTTTTATATATTTTTAATTATAAATATAGATCTCTCTATCATATTGTGTGAAAAAAAATTTCATAATATTTTTTTTTAAAAAAAAAATTTATATTCAATTTTTTATGCAGATCAACATGATGCCCTTATTTATTGACAGGATGATTAACCTTACTGACAGGATATGGATAGTTTTGCTACCGTAGTCAAAGAGGCATGTTAATGATCGGTAAATCCACTAAAGCATGATTAAATGGAGAAACATATGGGAATTTCTTTGTGGATTCAGGCACTGGCGTGACTTTGCCTTTTTTTTTAAAAAAGGCGCGCACAAAGAGAAATTCCCATAGTTATATATCACATAACCACGAACTCAACGCAGGAAGACCGGTAATTTTCCGTGATAAGGTAGCGAGGTCCCAATTCTAAAGAGTATTGCAGGAGCAATTTTATGTATCGCCGAAAAAGAGGATCGCTTGTCGGCTTGAGTACACATTTCACGCGCTTCTCCTTAATAAAAGGCTGCTGTGCTACAGGGTGTTGGAGAAGTAGGTACGATTACGAGATCGGGAGCCGTCTCGTGCTAAGACTATCTGGTCAGATGCGTCTTTTTACCTTCTCTTGTGCACCAACCAACCACCCAGGTATTCTGTTTCGAAGGTAATGAACGGACTAGTGCTTTGGAGTTTGGACACGGTCGTCTTGATCATGGACCGATTCTAAATTTTTGTACCGTGAAGTGACGCTGGATCATGGACGTGCAGCGGCACTGTCGCAGTTCTTGTGTGGTATGGAGAAATAAAGCTGAGAGGGGAATGCTATCACACGTCCCTTTTTTTTTAATAATATAAATGGATGATCATATCATCTTAATTTGAGAATAATTTAAAAAATTAAAATATAAAATATCTCTTAAGATCCGATGACAGCAGTCATTTTGGTGCTATGTCCAATTTTTAATATGTTCAACGATAAAAAAAATCAACAAGTCCGTAGCACAGTTAGTTTTTCGATAAATAAATTGAATAGTCATTTCGATGGAATGACAAAGAGATCTCTAGATATCATGAAGAAGTCGGTGAATATTTAGATACTTTGCGTCATTCTAGATCCAAGCAATCATAGTGACAGAGTCATCTTCATTAAAAATCCTTGCAACCAGCAACTCTTACTTCGCACAAATGATACCCATTCAAGCAACACAAAGCTCAGCATCAGGGATGACTGGATCAAAGAGCTATGACCCTCTAGCCACTTAAAGACTATCATCCAAATCTCGGATGACAAAGTCTGAACCACTTCTGCCATCTCTAACACTACCATCAAAGTTGATCTTAATAAATCTCAAGGGAGAGGCTCCTAGTAGATGAATAGGACCCTTCGAATCACTGCAGGCACAGCAAGAGAGTCCCTAGAATTCGAGATGGTAAAATTCAAATCAGCAGTATTGAAATATCCATAGTTAAGTAGCAGGCTCTCTTCAGCACATGCTATGTAGGCATAATCTCAGCATCGAATACAAGGCTATTTTTAAATAGCTAGATCTGATAGGCAATATACGCTATTCTATTGCCCTCGAGTGAACTCTCAATCATACTCCGACGGATCGAATCCAGAAATGGTAGAAGCCAAGGGCCACTGATTGCCCCCCACGACTGGCCACCCGCCATCCACCAAACCAAACTCACCCTTGGACAGCGACAGGGAGCATGCTCCGTCGATTCTTTCCCCAGCCCGTAGACTGGGCAGGAAGTTAGAACCTCCAACCTTTATCTTTGAAAAGTATCCGAGTCAAGAGTCGATCCCAGACAACCTTCCAGAGAAAGAGCTTGACTCTGGGATGGGCAACCACTCTTCAAATCTGCACCACATTGATCCTCCTATCAGGCACTGGTAGACGCTCATGTCGATGAGGTCCCCAGTCAGAATCTTAGGACAGCAAGATAGACCCTACATCCTCAAATCTTGGCTTTGATGGATAAGAATTGGGATGGCAAGAATCCTATTAGCAAGCTGCCCACCAAACAGGCGGATGACTTTCTGAGCCCTCCAAATCCTACCGTCAATGGTGATCAAATCACAGACCCACAGGTTGTCATCCATCACAGTTGTGACAAAGGTTAGCCAACAAGAGAGGCAAGTTGGAGATCCAAGCATCCTGATTTATATCAACCAAAGTCTCATCACTAATCAGCCATCTGACCCGGCCACCACCTTAGGGCATGGGCATAAATCTTTCTCCAGATGAAAGAGCAGCTGCGGTCAATTCGAATATAGGCCCCTTGGTTCCAATATCCATAATGAATCTTCGTTATCTTGCTCTACAAACAATCGGACTGAACAAAAAATCTAGCTGCATGTCTGGATATCATAGTCTCCCTCTTGACTAGTAAGGAATAGATCCCAAGACCCTCATCTCGTATCAGCTGGCAGATCACCTCTCATGAAAGCAAGTGAGTCCACGGCCCTTTTGTCGAGTGCCCCATATAAAGTTTCGAAATTGCTGCTCCAAACTCTTGAGAGAAGAACACGGTACCACGATATTTATCAGGAGGTAGATCGGAATGAAACTTAGGACCGATCTCACAAAGATAGTCCTGTCCATCATGGAGAGAGCGTTGGTTTGCTAGTCGTCAAGATGATTCTGAATCTGCTGCTCCATATACCTGCAGTCGGCTCTCCGAAGTCTCTGCCCCATAATAGAGACTCCTAGATAGGTCACAATTTCAATCTAATCAGAGATTCCTAATCTATTTCAAATCATCAGTTTCATCTGGACCCGCATGTCATATATCCTTAAACCATGACTTGTGGCGCTTTTGATAGCTGGTCAGGCGCTATTTTAACCTTCCGATGAAAAGGAACCTGGTGACCCGTAGAACAACGGAGCCTATAACGGATGACCTCCTTTTCTATTTGTAACTTGCTAAGGCCTAAGAGAATACTTTCCCACCGGGAGAGGCTCTCATGAGTGAAGACACCACGTCTTTCTTCATTGTTGCATTGTTTCAAGAACTTTTGAAAGATAGATAAATAAATAAATACGATGCCTGCTCTTTTATTATCCTTTCAGTCATCTTCCTAATAAAAATAGTATGAGATAAATATGTTACAAAAATAGTTTTATTTTACTGTTTTTTTAGATAAAAGTTGTATCATCTGAGAGAAGTTTTTCATAACGAAGAAACATGCAAAGCAGAACAAGGCAACATCCATTACAAAATAATCGTTTAAAATGTGTCTTTGTTTCTGTGCACCCGTTTGCGGAGAAAAATGAGTACTGGCAGCAACAATACAAGTAAAGGTGAGGAAGTATGAGAGTAACGTAAATTTATTTTATTGATTTTTCGAATTGAGGAAAGTAGCTGAGGTTGTCTCTCCATAAGAAAGTAGCCCTTATTGGGGAGATACTCCTATTTTTGTAGGTGCACTACCTCCGTCACCGAAGCCAGAGCAAAAATGCCATGTGGCCGCCGCAGCGCATGTAGCGTTATTTAGTCTCGACTAGATGCGCAATGCACATGGAAGCCTAGCCTTCGTAGCAGCTGAAATCATGTGTCGTGTGATAAATTAGGGCGGGTGGGGGGGTTGTTAAGCCACGCAGTGGTAGGTAGGGATGGGTTTGGTGCCCTATTGAATAACATTTAATTTTATGACGAAAATACCCCTCGGGCGCGCTGGTGACCTTCCCTTTCCTCGTTCCTAATCAAATCCATGTCCATCATCTTGACCCCTACGGGCCCCGTGGTGACCTTCCTTTCGCTTGTTCCTAATTTCTTCTCCATCTTGATCAACCAAGCTTCCCACCAACAACCCAACCCTTCCGAGTCTCTTAAATTTGCCCCCATTTCATTTTGTTTCCCGAAAGCTTGATTCTTGTTCTCGGACCTCCATCTTGTCGTCATGGCGGCCGTTTCGCCTCCGCCTGGATCTATACCTCTCTCTCGTTCTCCATCTCCAGCCACTTCCTCCCCTTCTTCTCCTTCCATATCAAGCTCCATGCTGTGTTCTTCAAAGAGCCGTCATGGATCCAGTCTCCGGATTGTCTCCGGATTCGGGATCAAACTACGTTGTGGCCCGGATCTGAAAGAAGGGAGGAATGCGTCACTAAAGTCAAGCGGCGGCCATGTTATTGGCAGCGTAGGAGAGAAAGAAGAAGAGAGATGGATAGGGGGAGATGGAGGAAGAAGGATGAGGAGAAAGAGGATGGTGGTGATGATGTGCAGCGCCGGCTTGGAGGGGATCGGTGGGAGGAGCAGAGAGCTGGCAAGGGAAGAAGGGTTCGTGATCCCGGAGAGGTTGAAGGTGGTGGCGATGGTGGCGATGGTCATGTGCCTATGCAACGCGGACCGGGTGGTGATGTCGGTGGCCATCGTCCCCCTCGCCTCCAGATACGGCTGGTCCAGCTCCGTCTTGGGGATCGTCCAGGTTATTACGCTCTTCACGTTTCTCTGCTCCCATCTTGCTGCTGATTAGTTCGACTCCATGCATTTCCTCTGCGTGTCTTCATGATTGGATTTCAATTTGGTTCAAACGATCGATCCAGCCATAGAGATCATATTCTTCGCGTAAATTGATTCACCTGTCCATTCTACTCGCTGTCTCTATAAATGGTTCTTTATATGTTGTATGTATATAATTCTGTGACCATATATTAGATAAGACGAAATTAAAGCCTCAAGGCCCATGTTATATATTTTGAACCAAATTCGTTCAGTGTCCAGAAATATCAAATACCCTACATTTGCTTCACTTCCGCAATCATTGAGAAGAGAATGATTTAAAAAAAAAAAAAAAAAAAAAAAAAAAAAAAAAAAAAAAAAAAAAAAAAAACATATGCATGACATGTTGTTGGAACAACCGTCCTGGCATTTCTTTAATCCTTATTCTCCATGGGGAGCGGTTGTTGGGAAGATGCGTCTGGGAGACATTTTTTCTACTTGCAAATGGGTATCCCTTCACACACACACACGCACATATATATATATATATATATAATATGAAAAAAATTCATCGTGCGTTTGGTAGGTGCTATCAACCAACCCGCCCAATTTGATTCCTTCATGTGGCGTGGGCCCTGCAAGGTCACTAAATCGTGCACAGTCCTTTGACCGGGCCCGCCACACTCCATAGTTTTGCCTTTTGCCCCATTGTCGCCTTGACCGTTAACCGCATCCAACGGCACAGAAAGAGCCGCTCCTGCGATGGGTGCACGGGAGAATTTAGAGATTTCTGTTGGTCATCATCTCATCGAGCTTAGAAATGACATGCAGCACTGCTTAAATCTCAATATCTGCAGTACCTACTACCTACTTCTACTTGTACCATGTAAAAGGCCCGTAGTGGCAATAGTTGCACCTCCTCTAAAACCGCACCTTGAGGACTTTGAGAGTGGCTGGCTACTTGACATCCACGGTGTCTCAACCAGAGAAATGCACGTAAATAACTATTATATTTTTTAGCAAAACGCGTAACAATGCAAAGCAAACAATTAATAAATAAACAAGAATACAAAATCATACCTCACTGCACATTAGTTGGATAACTAAAATATTTTGGGATTTGGCAGTCATCATTTTTATGGGGATACCTGGTCTCATCCATCGTGGGTGGAGCTCTCGCGGATAGATACGGTGGGAAGCGAGTCATGGCGTGTGGGGCGGCCATCTGGTCCTTGGCCACCTTCCTCACTCCATGGGCTGCTGACCATTCCACCGCGATGCTTCTGGCGGTCCGTGCTCTCTTCGGCCTTGCGGAAGGCGTCGCCTTCCCTTCCATGTCCACGCTGTTATTCAGGTGAGCACCTGTCCACTTGTAGTTATTGTCAAGCAGAAAACAGGCCCAATATGGTCCATGTTAGACATGGGCACGGGCCTTCAAGTTTGTGTCGTGATTTAGTCCCAGCCCGGCCTCGAAGAAAACATCGATTAAGGGTTAAGAGAGATTGATCTTTGGATGCTGACATATTTCTCTCATGCATGATTGCAGGTGGTTCCCAGGCCACGAACGAGCTACTGCTGTGGCTATTTCCATGGCTGGTTTTCATCTAGGGAACGTTATAAGCTTTCTCGTCTCTCCAATTATATTGTCGAGGCTCGGGGTCAATCGTTCTTTTGCTTTCTTTGCATCCCTTGGATTCTTTTGGCTGTCCTTTTGGGCGTTCGGGATCACGAATGATCCTCGTGATAGCCCTCGCATCAGCCAGGCTGAACTGCACCTAATTCGAGCTGGGAAGACTGACTCCAAAAAAGAGGCCAGCAAATTTCCTCCCGTACAGCACTTGCTATCCAAGTTACCGTCGTGGGCCGTTATACTTGCCAATGTTGCCAATAATTGGGTAAGCTCAGCTTCTACTGCTGCTGTAAAATAAGCTCTGCAAGCTTGGATCCTGTTTAGGCAACCGGTTTGATATATAAACCAAAAGCCATCCATAAATTTTGCGGAGGAAAAAGAGGGGGAAATGACTGCAAAAACTGCAAATATAATCAAGGATGTCTCACAGCCTGATAGAAACCAGCCCCTTATAGTCATAGGGATTCATTATTAATTAGTTCAGTCAAGCTGAAAGAAGCATCGTTTTCAATGTTAAAACTATGCTCTTTATAACATGGTATTTTACTACCTTGTAGGGCTACTTTGTGCTTCTCTCATGGATGCCCGTGTACTTTAAGACTGTAAGTGTTCTGAATCTGTTCATAGTAATTTATGCTTTGCTTGGCATGTGCCTGATGATTTTCTATTCTTCTCTTCATCAATTTTTCTGGCTTTAGGTTTATAATGTGAATTTGAAACAAGCCGCATGGTTCAGTGCTGTACCCTGGGGAGTTATGGCCCTGTCTGGTTACATAGCTGGAGCTTCTTCAGACTTCCTGATCAAATCAGGTTGCTCTGTGACACAAGTTCGAAAAATCATGCAGGTAATTAATTGGTTTGTTTTCCACCAGAGTTACTGTTGATTATATGAAACTAGCTTCTTCATCTATTCTTTAGGTATAATCATGGCTCTTACTTTTGCTCATAACAAGCACATAAAGATTGGCCTTTTAAGGGCAAGATAATTATGATCAAGACAACCAAGGAAACAGTTTTCAACTCATGCATCTTTCATTTTGTATACGTGCTCTCGTTGCAGTCAATTGGTTTCATTGGGCCAGGGGTGTCACTGTTGTGCTTAAAATATGCCCAAACACCAACAGTGGCTGCAGTTCTCATGACTATTGCTCTCAGCTTAAGTTCTTTCAGTCAAGCAGGCTACTTCCTCAACATACAGGTAACTTTCATCTCAAAATTATGCACGTCAAAATGTGATATGCTATCAAATTGTAGAAGTTCTCCCGAATGCTATGCTCTACATAATGTGGGCAAGTTGTCTGAGCATGGGTTAGGTTGTTTTCATCAAAATCTAGGCAAATAACGAAATATTGGCTGGGCGAACGAGGAATCTTTAATTTATAAATCTGTCTTTCTGTTGTCATCTGATCTTTATCTGACATAAAGCTTTCTCCAATTTGCTGCTTTGATCAGGATATTGCTCCCAAATATGCAGGATTTCTTCATGGTATGTTCAAAATCCATGAATTCCAGTGGTCATATCTTTCAAATTATCATATAATCAAAAACATTTTTGTATGCATACTCTTTGATGCCTCTACTCTTTTGAACAGGGATAACAAACTCAGCCGGCACACTTGCTGCTATAATCAGCACCATTGGGACCGGTTACTTCGTGCAGTGGTTGGGATCTTTCCAGGCCTTCCTCACACTGACAGCAGCTGTCTACTTCGGCACCACCATTTTCTACAACCTTTATGCGACAGCAGAACAAGTTTTCTTCTGATTTTTTTTTTTAAAGATTTCTTTCTGTATTAGATTTGTTAATTCATCCCTCTGTTTGATAGGATGAGCAAAATCAGCAAGAACCATAAAATAGAGATATTCTGCTGCGATTTTTGAATTCTACATTATTGCAAAACTGAACAGAGTAATATCATAAAAAGGATTTCATGGATCAGACTCAGATAAATCGGAATCAGACTAAGCAGATGCCAAATTTTTAACAGCAACCTAGAATAGCATTCCAGAGGATTCTTGATTTATTGGAACTACAAGGCTTTGATCAAAACGAGGACGGGTATAACTGCAGATTCAATTCATGGCAGGTTTGGCAGGTGTAAACCTTTTTTTTTTCCTGGTCAGATTTTTATTTATGGTTTTGGATGTTAACCAGAGATAAATATGTTGTTTAGATATTAGTAGGTAGGTATGGCAATGTGAAATCTAGTTTAGAGGATGGTGCTGGAGAGTTTTTTTTCTTTTTTTTTTAATATATTATCGGTAGAAAAACAAAAGAAAAGAAAAGGGAATGAATTCAAAAGCAGACCCCTTGTTTCGTAGCGAAACATTAACTATACAAAAGTGGAGTCAAAGGAACATAACAAAAAAATTGATAATATGATCAGAATATAGTATGTCACGCCTCTGATTTGAGATTATAAATCAAAGGTTATGACAATCATCGCATACTTATAGAAAATTCTTTCCATAAGCATACAAGGTATTTTATCACGATATCAATGCTTCATAATGGAACAATCGATCAATAATTTAAATCAAAAATATAATAATCTAAATTTTAACTTTAATATCTCAATACAGTCAACAAAGTTCCATAAGTCTTACATCAAATTCAATAATATTTTCAACCTAAAATAAAAATAAGGAGACTCTGCTTCTAATCACACTTCCATTCCTATCTTGTATTATCTTAATTCCTCAACATCTGTAAAAATAGTAAAAATAAGAGGTAATGAGCTAGACAGCTCAGTAAGCAATGATCACTTTTAACAGATTTTATCAGGTATTTAAGTAAATAATTATTTATAAAAAATAAACATATAGAGTTCATCAATTCAAAATCAATTTCGATTATGCAACATAGTTCATGCCAAATTCATTTTTTTTTAAAAATTCGAGTTTCTTTCGAGATTCCAATTTCTTTCATTTTTAAGTTCTTTTCATCAACTATGAGCTATAATCATATTTTTCTTGTGGCAGGATCATAATACCGCTTATCTTCTTATGGTGAGCTGCGAATCATCTGGCAGCAAAGTCCTTCGGAACTGTTGGTCTCTCTGGCAGTTTGTCGCTGGTCTCTCTGGCGACATATCGCTGGTCTCACTGGCGACATAAATCCTCAGGACAAATCAATTGCCAACGTATATGCCTCTATTGGCGGAGTCCTTTACATAGTCAGGTTGTCAATTCATATTGTTCTTATATCAGAATTCTTCATAAATCATATTTTATATTCTAATTTTGATAAAAAAAATATATAATCATGTAATATCGAAATCAATCAATATAATGCATCATGAAATCAATATGTTCAATCATGCTTCATCATAACATTTTGAATAAGATATTTTTCATAACAAAATATCATTCATCCAATCTATGCATCATTTCACAAATTATGTCAGAAAAATATATTATAATTTATCGATAAATCTAGAAAAAGTGAAATATTACTTATCTCGAATGCATTCCAATAAATCCATATAATTCTATAAATTTTCTTTCAAAATTCTTCAGTTCATAAATCATATCATAATATCCGATTATCAGGTGTCAACGATACCTATACGAGATCAAATTCAATAATCAGAAAGAATACGAATACCATATTTCAACGATTTAAATTAGGTCCGATCATCTAATTTTATCTACTCAAAATCTAATTAGGACATAAATGATCCAAAGTTTGACTATCATATCAAATCGGATTCGAAATGATAGAATCGAGATTTCTTCATTGATTTCATAAAATCAAGTAGAGAGAGAAAATCAGAGGAGAGAGAATTTATAAGGTACAATTCAAATTAATCAGATGCCATAGTCTAACATCTCAATTGATGTGATCAAAATGATCTAATCTAAATCATGGTTAAATCAGGATCATGGATAATCAAATTGAGAAATATCGAATCTGATCAAAGTGAGTGCCAATACATTGCCCGATAATCATGGATCAAGATTCTTCATCAGATCAAAAATATTAAAAAAATTTCTTTCATTGACTAATCTTTTTAGAGAAAAAAATTGATCGAGAGGGAAACGACTTAGAGAGAGAAAATTCTAGAGAGAAAAATTCATCTTGGACTCTTCAGACGATATGATTCAATAAATCCGATCGATCAGATCAAATCATGTCAAAATTATCATATGAATAATTCAATAAAATCAAGAAAAATAAAATATAAAAATATCTGATCTGATCAAAGTGGGTGTCGATGTACCGTCCGACGATCACAGATCAAAAATTCATCACTAGGATCATTTAAATTCATCATCATTCTTCTCAAAATTTTAAAAAAATTCTTAGGAGAGAGAAATAATCTAGAGAGAGAAAGTAGAGAGAGACTAGAGAGAGAAAGAGAAAGTAGAGAGAAGAAAAGAGGGAGAGAGAAAGTCTCTCTCTTTCTTCTTCTTTTTCCTTTTTTTCTTTTTCTTTTTCTTTTCTTTTCCTCCTTCTTCTTTTTCTTTTCTTCTTCCCACAGCTTGCCTTGGGCCGAAACAGGGGACCTCACAGTCTCCTCGATTAGTCGGCCGACCGACGGTCATTCGGCATGAGACTGGTCGATGACAAGAGGGCGACGACAGGCGGCTCGGAGAGACCCAAACTGGTGGCCGACGGTGACCACCGATGCTCGAAAAAAAATCAAGAAAAAATCGAATCCTCTATTTTTATAAAATTCAACGACTTCGGTTGCTAAGCATGCACACCGGCATGAGAAGGAAGGGGGAGAAGAGAAGAAAGGGATGAGGCTCACCTTCGATGCCGGCGAAGCTTTTCTGATGAAAAATCTCGATGGGCACAGTGACGGTCTTCCGCAGTGGCTTTCCAGTGATTGCCGCCGATGGACTTCGGGTTCTCTAGTGAGAGGGAGAGAGGAGGGACCCCTCCTTAAATAAAGCCGGAGGGGGCCTCTTTTCGACTCCGATTAGGAGCCGGTGAAAAGAGGAAGAAGACTTCCTTCGAGAGTCTTCTTCTTTGTTTCTTCCTTCCTTTTTTTTTTTGTTTCTGTATTGGGCTGGGTTTAAGGCCCAATGGGTTGGGCCATGACATTAGTAATTGCAAAACTACTTAAACACTTGAATTCAGAGCAAACAATTCATAAATTTTTACCAACCAGGATGGGATATTGGAAAAGAATGGTTACGAAAAATCATTGGCTTTTATGTGTTTTCTATTGCCCGTCCTTCATCACCTTTATGTCCCTCTATGCCCTATAAATTCTTGTGAAATCTCAAGAATAAAACATTAAAATGACCAAAAGCGAGCAAATAAAGAAAGCCAGAAAATTGAAAAAAGGAAGTGGAGATTCAAATTCATGATCCCATGAAGCACCATGCGGGTCTTAACATTCTGAAACTAAATCATGACGTCTACAAAATAACAGCACATCATCTAGGGTTCTTTTGTTGATTCACAATTTAGCAAAACCCCATTCCCATCCATCCTCTTCACCTTAAATCTGAAGGCAATGCAGCAACACATTGCTGATCTTTTCGGCAAAAGCACTCTAATTCTTCTTGTTGCTGTGAGGCTCAAAATTTCAAGTGGGAAGATTGGATAAGCCATGCTAGAGTGACTGTAGCAATCCGATCCGAGTTTCCTTCGAAAAAACCTACAAAATAAATCAAAAATTGATGGAGATCCTCCAGTCTTTGACCCTCCGATGCTTAAGTCAGTTTGAGCCTTGAGAATAAAAAGTAGAAAAAGTAGAATAGAAAGCAGGAGAATTTATGTGGAACTAGAGGATTTGTGACTTTGTGGCAGCTAGAGTTCCAGCAGCAAAGTCTCACTCTAATTTGAGCTTTAGTTTGAGCTTGAGACTTTAGAGTCAGAATTTACCTGGAGGATCCCTTAGCTCTCTATTTATAGAGAGACTGATGAGGTCATAAGAGAGTTTGTTAGGCTGTTAGAGGAGTTTGTTAGGCCATTGGAGGAGTTTACTAGACCGTTGGAGGCCAGCTGTAGGTGAGCTAGAGCATAGCTATATATATTAGCCAAAAATGAAGTCATACTAAGCTGTATATACTAGCTGGAGATGAGTTGTAGTACAGCTGTATATGAAATCATGGCCAGCTTTCACAAGATGACTGTAGTCGTCAATGTAATAGTTCATCTCGATAAAATATCAGGGTGAAATCAAGTATCATATGAAATCCTGAACGTCTCAAATATATGTAATACTCTGCTTCAGGTTGATATTTGTATGAGTTAAAATAAGTTAGGTTGGTATTTATATGAGCTGAGATGAGTCAGATTGGTGCTTGTATGAGCTGAGATGAGTCAGATCGGTATATATATGTGCTGAACATAATACTTCACCAGAAGTTAATTCAGATAGCTCAAGTCGATGTTTATGTGAGCTAAAATGAGTCATCAGCATTCAGCCTCTAATTCAGGTCGGCTTTATATAAACTCAGCCTCCAATTTAGGTCGGCTTTATATGAACTCAGCTTCCAATTCAGATCAATTTTCTTATGAGCTCAGCCTCTGATTTAGATCGACTTTCTTATGAGCTCAGCCTCTTATCGGCTTTATACGAACTCAGCCACCAATTTAGGTCGGTTTTCTTCTGAGTTGAGATGGAAGAATTCTCACAATACTTGCTCTCCACTTTTGAGTCCCAAAAATTTATTTTGGACAAAAGAAATAGTCTAAGAAATAAGTTCTCAGCTTGTTTGAGGTGACGAATTTGAACCATTTGATTTTTTAAGTGAACTGCTCGTAACCTTAAGTAAATCGAAAGATATCCTTGATTCGGAGGTCGATATTTAATAAAATTTTAAAATAACCTTGATCCAGAGATCAATAATAGAATTTTAAGATAACTTTGATCCAAAAATCTGCATTTGATAGAATATCAAAATAACTTCGACCTTGAGATTGGTATCTATATGAGCTAAAAGATAATAACGATCCATAGATCAGTATTTGGAAGATGTTATCTTCGTTTGTGCCTCTCAAGGCTCTACCAATCTAGAGATTGAATTTGGAGATGTCTTATCTCCATTTGTGCCCTTCGGGGCTCTACCTATCTGAAGATTAGATTTTCATAGATCGAAAGATAATATACAAGAATAAGCTCATTGGAGCATTGTTTATTGATAATACTTTCGAAGATTTTCAAAAATTCAGATACAGAGAGATCGGTATTTTACAGGATAACCTCAATCCTGAGGTCGGTATAACCTCAACCCTGAGATGGTATTTAGTAGAGCTGAAAAGATAACCTCGACTATGAGGTCGGTATTTATATGAGCTAAAATATAACCTTGATTTTGAGACTAGTATCCGATAGAAATCTAAGATAACCTCAATTCGTAGGTCGATAATTTTTAAGATAACTTCGACCATGAGGTTGGTATTTAATTATATGAGCTGAAAGATAACCTCGATCATGAGGTCGGTATTTATATGAGATAAAATATAATCTCTATCCTGAAATTGGTATTTAATAAAACTGAATGATAACATCGACCTTCAGGTCGGTATTTGATAGAATTAAATAATAACCTTGATCTTCATATCAGTATTTTATAGAACTGAAAGATAATCTTGATCTTCAGATCGATATTTTACAGAACCGAAAGATAACCTTGACTCTCATATCGGTATTTTATAGAACTGAAAGATAACCTTGATCTTCAAATCAGTATTTTATAGAATTAAAAAATAATCTTGGCTCTCAAGTCAGTATTTGATAAAACTGAATGATAACCTTAACCTTCAGATTAATATTTTATAGAAATGAAAGATAATCTCGACCTTCATATCGATATTTTATAGAATTAAAGATAATCTCGACCCTCAAATCGATATTTTATAGAATTGAAAGATAACCTCGACCTTCAGATCGATATTTTATCGAACTGAAAGGTAATCTCGACTCTCATATCGATATTTGATAGAATCGAATGATAACCTCGACATTTAGGTCAGTATTTTATAGGACTAAAAGATAACTTCGATTTTCATATCGATATTTTATAGAACTGAAAGATAATCTTGACCTTCAGATCGATATTTGATAAAACTGAATGATAACATCGATCTTCAGATCGATATTTTATAGATCTAAAAGATAACCTCGACTTTCAGATCAATATTTTATAGAACTGAAAGATAACATCGACCTTCAGATTGATATTTTATAAAAATGAAAGATAATCTCGATCTTCAGATCAGTATTTTATAGAACTAAAAGATAACCTCGATCTTTAGATCGGTATTGAAAGATATTATCTCTATTTGTGCCTCTCGGGGCTCTACCAATTCGGAGATTGAATTTGGAGAGACCTGTAATAGAGTTTCAAGATAACTTCGATTCGAAGATTAATATTTTATAGAGCTGAAGATAATCTCGATCTGCAAATCGATATTTGAGAGATCTTATCTCTATTTGTATCTCTCGGAGCTCTACCAATCTAGAGATTGAATTTGAGGAGATCTTATTTCTATTTTAGCCCTTCGAGGCTCTACCAATTCAAAGATTGGATTTTGAGGAGATCTTATCTTCATTTGTATCTCTTGGGACTATCAATCCGGAGATTGAATTTTGAGAAGATCTTATCTCCATTTGTACCTTTCAAAACTCTACCAATCTGAAGATTGAATTTTGAGAAGATCTAATCTGGAGATTGGGTGTCTCACCTTCAATGAGTCTCTGTTGAGCCTTTCTATTAAGATCGGCTTTTTCATGAGGTAGACTTCCTAATGAGCCACTGTTGATTTTTCTGTTGAGGTCAATTTTTTCACGAGCTCAGCCTTCATCCTTCTAATGAGATCGACTTTTTAATGAGCTCAGATTTACTCAGTCTTTAGTTGAGGTCGATCTTTTGATGAGGTCAGATATCACGCATCAGTTAAGGTCGGCCTTTTGATGAGGTTAGATATCAAGCTGTCTTTAACCTTGACTTAGTCTTTACCTTATCTTTGGACTTGACATTCATCATGGCTTTATTTATTTTTATTCTAACTCATGTGTTCAAGAACCTATTGTCCAGTAAAAAAAGAATAGAATAGTAGATGGAGCTTGAGAGTTTATTACCATGGAGGTTATAAGTTCTGCTTGAGAGCTTCTGAGTTATGTTTGACTCATTTTTATTCTTTGCCTCAACTTTGGCTTAAGCTTTGCCTCAATTCAAACTTATTTTTGCTTTATGTTGGGCTGATTTTGATCTTGGTTCAGTCGTGATTTTGATTTCGACTTGGCTCTATTTTTTTTCTTTGATCCTATAAGAAGAAAAAGAGAAAGAATAGCAGATGGAGGCTTAAGAGCTTTTTATCGGGAGTTTTTGTTTGAAAACTTGTGAGTTCTACTCGACTGCTTGTTGTTTGGCTCGGACTTGATTTGTGCTTTAGATCACTTTAATTTTAGTTGAAAATCAGGCTTTCTCTTTTTTTCTTTTTCTTTTAGATCAATTTTTTATCTGGGCTTTAGAGACGCTCGTAAGCTGCCTCAGTACATAAGAAGCATGAGGTCGGACATCAGCATCCTCGGCTTAATAATGTTGGCAGTAGGGCATGAACAGGATAATCCTGCATGCCACCTCAGATTTGTTCGAGATCAGATTCATGCTGTGGCCTCATGCAAGCCATCCCAGATTTATCCGAAATCAAATTCATGTGTAAGCTTCAGGTGTTGGGACAACGCACTTGGTGGTTTGTTGAAGATGGTCTTCATCACTTCTAGACTTTGGAGACATCCACAAGTCACCTCGGAGTTGTCAGAGGTCGGATGTATGCGTTAGCCTTGGGTAGACCGCATGGACTCTAGAGACGCATGGGGCATCTCGACGTTGTTCGAGGTTGCATGCATGCGGAGACAACGAAAGAGACAGGCAACCATCAACTCAGTCCGATGGATGGCTTTAGACCTCGGGGCCAAAACATGATTGATGATGGGTATCTCAGAAATTGGTGCTGTAGAGGATCGTTCTCATGCAACAACCACCATCTGAGATACACACGGGAGCAGGCCTGATGATGGGCGGAGGGAATTGACGTTAGTAAATTATCGATTTGGATGTTTGGCACTGGGAGGCATAGGCATAGTACTATTGATGGGCTGAGAGAGTTGATGTCGGTAAATTACCGATCTGATTGGTGTTGACACCAGAAGAAGGCAAGGTGCACGGGAGCCCAAAGATTACTGGCCTGACTGGTCTTGATGCTAAGAGGCATGCGTGAGCTCGGTGAATCTCCAACCTGGCAGGCCTTGGTGACGAGAGATGCACGGGAACGTCGAAGGCCTCGATCCGGTAGGATTTGGTGTCGGGAATGCATAGGAGCACCAGATGCTGCCGATTCTGCACGTAAGAGATAGAAGCTCAGAGAACTTATCGATTTGGAAGGTTTTGATGTCGCAAGGCCACTGACGTGGAGGTTTCGACGTCGGAAAACTACTAAGCTGGTGAGGTTTTGCTCCAAAAAACTACTAAGCCGATGAGATTTTGCTCCGGGAATGCATGTGGACGTCCGGAAGGCCTTGGTGATGGTTGATCCATCAGAGCTTGGCCGTTGGAGGCATACAAGAGCGCAGAATGCTATGTGGTGGAGTTTGGCACCGGGAGCATGCGGACGCGAGCAAGGCTCAATGCGATGGGGTTTGACATCGGGAGACGTGCAGGAGCGTAGCAGACCTTGGTGGCGATCGATTTGGAGGGTGTTGACGCCAGGAAGCCACCAATACGAAGGGGTCTTTATGCTAGGAAATCACTAACCTGACGGAGTGCCAGGAAGCATGAGGGGGCGTAGCGATTTTGACGTCGGTAAACTACTGACATGAAATACTTATTCATTGGGAGCCACATGGGCCCACAGTAGATTCGATGATGATCGGTCTAAGGGAGTTTTAAGGTCGAAAAACTACCGACCTGACAAATCCAGATGCCGCAGGGTATGGAGGAGCGCGGGAGGCCCTAAGATGATGGATCTGATGGGGCTAGACCCCGAGATGCTTCGGATCCGATGGGGTTTAATGCCGGAGAAGCACGCAGACGTAAGGAGGGGAGTCGGAGACCACCAGGGCCGTCGATCCGATGGAGCCCACCACCGTCGGTGGGATTTGATGTCGAAAGGTGTGGAAGCTCAGGTGTTGTGCAGATGGCCTCAGGCGGTGGGAGCTGACTTCCTTCTCCCTTCTTTCTCCCCTTCATCTTTTCTTTTTTTTTTTGTGGCTTGTCATGTCACCTGTAAGGTGACTTCGACCATGTCCGAGGCCAAGTGCATGAGGATTTTCTTCTCTTTTCTTTCTTTTTTTCATTAATTAATGTAGGACTAAAGATGCCATCCCCTTACAATATGAATATTATTTGATCTTGATTGGATCAATCATGAAGCATATGTTGCTTAATATAATAAATAAAAAAAATTTAAAATATTAAGAATTATATGGCTTTAAAGGTTAAATCAATTAACTAAGAACAAATCAATCATAATAAATTGAATGTAATAGAGGTTTAAGAAATACCTCTATCTGATGTCGTCACAAACAGGTTAGATCCCCCATATATCAGATGAATTTCATCTTGAGATGTTTCATCTCCTTCCCTTTCAAGGATATGTTGTCTTAAAATCTAAAATCGAAACTTGAGTTTTCTCAAACAGATATTTCATTTGGATAAATTTTTTTATCTTTATTTTAATTTTTTCTTTGGCTCATATGCTCAAGAATCTGTTGACCTGCAAGAAAGGAATAAAATAGTAGATGGAGCTTGAGAATTTATTATCAGAGAGGTTATGGATTCTGTTTAAGAGCCTTGGAAAAAGAGGTGGTCGGAAATGATGTTTTTGCCCCTCATAATGTTCTCGAGCACCGAGCCTGACCCTTTAGTTTTTTGAATTGGTGAGTGTTGTCACCTCATAGTACGTGAGGGCCACATCCATCAATGTTATGAGTTGACAACTTAAGGCTTTAAGGGTGGCGTAGTAAAATGGCGTGACCTGATAAGAATACATAGAGGGATCTGACCTTCTGTGGATAAGAAACGAGATGTTAAAGAAAATTTTTATTGAGGGCTCATTGTGCTAAGATGGAGGTTCTTGAAGAACTATCTCTAATTACTACTCCATAGCACGCTTTTTTATGCTCTCTAATTCTTTTTCATAAAATTTTTGGATAGGTCCCTTCCTCTAGCGCTAATTTGTTGCTACGAGGCTCAAAATCTTAAGTGGAGAGATTGGATAAAGCCATACTAGAGTGGCTGTAGCGATCCGATTCAAGTCTCCTTCGAAAGAACCTGTAAAATAAGTCAAAATCAGTGAAGATCCTCTGGTCTTTGACCCTCCAATGCTTAAATCGGTTTGAACCTCGAGAACAGAAGGTGAAAAAAATAGAATGGAAAGCAGGAGGATTTATGTGAAAATAGAGAATTTGTGACTTTATGCGAGCTAGAGTCCTAGCGGCAGAGTCTTCTTCTAGTTTGAGCTTGGAATTTGAGAATCAGAACTTATCTGGAGGATCCCTTAGCCCTCTATCTATAGAGGGACTGATGAGGCCATTGGAGAGTTTGTTAGATCGTTAGAGGAGTTTATTAGGTCGTTGGAGGTCAACTGTAGGTGAGCTAGAGCATAGCTATATGTATTAGCTGAAAATGGAGTCATACTAAGCTGTATGTGCTAACTGGGGATAAGTTGTGGCACGCCTGTATTTGAGATCGTGGCCAGCTTTCATAGGATGACTGTGGTCATCAATGTAATAGTTCACCTCGGTAAAATATCGGAATAAAATCAAGTATCATATGAGATCCTAAATATCTCGGATATATGTAATACTCTATTTCAGATTGGTATTTATATGAGCTGAAATGAGTCAGGTTGGTATTTATATGAACTAAGATGAGTCAGATTGATGTTTATATGAGCTGAGATGAGTTAGGTCGATATATATATGAGCTGATCATAATACTTCACCAGAAGTCAATTCAGATAGTTCAAGTCGGTGTTTATGGGAGCTGAAATGAGTCATCAGCATTCAGCCTCCAATTCAGATCGATTTTATATGAACTCAGTCTCTAATTCAGATCGGCTTCCTTATGAGCTCAGTCTCTGGTTTAGGTCAACTTTTTTATGAGCTCAGTCTCTTGTTGATTTTATATGAACTCATCCATCAATTCAGGCCGTCTTTCTTCTGAGCTGAGATAAAATAACCCCTATAACATTTCCTATTCCAGCAATTACGGTCATCACTGCAGGAAAACATGTTGAGAATAATTTGGCTGTTCGAGTATGACCTACATTACTCCAGTTTATGAACCATATGGTAAATTAATATAC
The DNA here is from genome assembly GCF_000442705.2 of Elaeis guineensis. NCBI lineage: Eukaryota > Viridiplantae > Streptophyta > Magnoliopsida > Arecales > Arecaceae > Elaeis > Elaeis guineensis. The sequence goes on along the minus strand of NC_025997.2, from coordinate 131,908,451 downwards.
TGCTTTGGGAGGATAATCTTATATATCATGTTGCATATCCAAAAGGGTTCCTGCTGTTTAAAAACACAAGCAGCAAAATGCTTCTAGCTACAAAATTGTCATCCATACTAGCTGCCTGAGCCGGTGTAAAATAGACCTGGATCTTGCATGTCATATGGTTTTCGATATGACTTGTAATTTATGTTATTGTATTCCGTGCAGGATCAGATGACATCCTCAGGTCCTCTTCACTGAGTTGCGAAATAATGAGCTAATATTACTGTCATCTTTGTATAATATAATATAATAAATTGAAAACTGCATTATATTTCATGAGTAGTGACAAGATCAATGTGATGATAATCATATGACACTACTATAACAATCAAAACAGAAATATGGTAGCTATTGTTTTATTTTGGGTGTTATATATGGATATATGTCATGCATTAGAAAAAAAGAAGCACCTCAAAACTATCCTAATAACCATCATATATGCCAGAATAGTCAATAATAATGCACGAATAGTCAGTAATAGTCACTAAGATGTCACGAAGCTTTCAAAGAATATGCTTCTTGCTGCGCTAAATGTTTTCCACCAACGGCTGGAAGCCTCTCGCCTGCTCCTTTTCGACAGCTGCCATGCGACCTCAGAGTCTTGTCACTGCGTTTCCATGAATTTTTTTTTCCCTATTTTTCTTGTGCACTTTGCAGAAACCAAAATGTCGAAAACGAGACGGAGCCATTTCCTACCGTGCACGTCCACATCCATTCCAGCTCATCGATCTTCTCACTCTTCGTTCCGGAGCTCCGATATTTTTTTTCCCCGTTCTTCTAACGTAGCGCCATGGCCCCAGTGCAATCTCTCTCTTGTGGCCGCTTCTCCCGGAAACCGGTAGTCTTCCCGCTCCGCGTCTCACTCCTTTCGCTTTGCTCCCAAAAATATCTAGAAAAAGGTGGTAGTGGTACTGCTTCTAGCGTGTGTGGTGGTTCAAGGCGGCGCTTATCCTGGATCTGGTGCTTTCCGCCACGTGACCGATCGTCCATCTCGTGACGGTCTTCTCTTGGCACCGCTTCCTTCTAGGAAGATTTAAATCTTCTGCGAGCGTGAGTTAGAGAAAGAGGAGGAACTTGGGGAATGCGTGTTTAGCTTCGTCTCCTCGCTGGGCCTGGAGCTGACCGATCTCTCTCTCTACGCCCCAGTTCAGTTCGATCTCTTTGTAAGTTTTTTCCCTCTGATCATTGCTGCCACCTTTTCCTAATCCGATTCATAGTTCTTCGTCTTTTGAAGTGGATTCTTAGCTTCGGGAACTGATCAATTTACCCCACAACATGGAAGATTTCGTTTGTCTCCTTTTAGTAACTTCTATATGATTTCCGTTTCTTGGCATACGAATTCTCCACTTTTCTTGCGATTTCGCCCTTCTTTCACATACCAGTTGTTCTATTTATCTTAACGATTTTCGTTTTAATTTTGCCTTTTCGAGAATCATGCTGTGGTATATATCTAGAATAATGTGTTTTAGTAAATAGTTTACTTGTAGGATGTTAGCCACATCTATGCTCTTTTTTTTTTTTTTTTTCATGATTTTAGTTTGCGGGATTTAAAGGGATATATTCCATGCCGACCACAAAGGAAACCGTAACTACTGCTGCAAATGATGGTTCTAAAGTTCCAGCCGTTGCGCATCCTTTGGCAGAGGAATCATCAGAAATTGCATCCAACATTGCCTACCATGCTCAGTACAGTCCTCATTTCTCCCCTCTCAAATTCGATCCGGAGCAAGCTTATTATGCCACCGCAGAGAGCGTCCGTGACTTCCTGATTCAGGTGAATCCTTAGGGGATATTTCCAGATGAGTTATGGTAGCCATCTGTTTATTATCTCTTTTTTCTTACAGCAGCTTTGCCGGTTCCTTAGTTGTTGTTGTTGTTTTTTTTTTTTTTTTTTTTTAAATCCCCTTCCATCGTGCTTAATTGCAGAGGTGGAATGAAACGTACCTTCATTTTCACAAAGTTGATCCCAAGCAGACATACTACCTGTCGATGGAGTATTTACAAGGCCGTGCGCTTACTAATGCTATCGGGAACCTCAACATACGAGATGCATATGCTGATGCTCTAAATAAACTGGGACATGAACTTGAAGAGATTGTGGAGCAGGTATTGAATCATTACTCGTATTTTCTTCATAGAATCAGCACATTTGGATGGGAATCCTCCCACAGCCATTTATTTGTTTGCCACACGTAATTAGAGGCTTAGAACTCTCATTTAATTGATGTGGCCATTGTGAATAATTAATATTGTGATGATGTTTGGAAGAAATGATATGATAAGAAAACTAGGATTCTTTAATTCCTAATCGAAGAATTTAGGTTTAAAAAGGAGTTGAAGAGAGTCTTGTATTTCACAAATGACCACAAAGAATACTTATGGTCAGTCAATTGCTCTATGGCATCGTCACTGTTTACCATCCAAGATTGCTCATTTACAGATAATTTGTAGCTCTACAGGGAGTATGGTAGCTGTGGCTGCATTGATTTCCTCATTTACCTTCCTAATTGCCACCTGTTGTGTTATTTTGTTATCATTTCCATGAATGAAAATTGACATATAATGACTTGAAATTATTATGAGGACAATTAACAGAATTTATTTTTTTTTAGGAGAAAGATGCAGCTCTGGGTAATGGAGGCTTGGGTAGACTGGCATCATGCTTTCTAGATTCAATGGCAACACTAAATTTGCCTGCTTGGGGTTATGGTTTACGTTATAGATATGGCCTATTTAGACAGCGGATATCCAAGGAGGGCCAAGAAGAAGCGGCAGAAGATTGGCTTGAGGTATCATCTATGCTACAAGATCTTTGAAACATCATTTTTTTTCTTTATTTTTATTCTCTTCACTAAGAGGTTGTGTTTGCTGATGTAAATCAACAGAAGTTCAGTCCTTGGGAGGTTGTCAGGCATGACATTGTATATCCTGTTAGATTTTTTGGCCATGTTGAGGTCTCTCCTACGGGATTGTAAGTGCAGATCTTTTGGCACATACCACAATTACATTTGAGTGCAAGTAATATTAAATTTATTTGTCAGCAAAACCAATTTTTTTTCATTGTCTAGTGTGCTTGCAGTCAAGTGTTAAAGCAGCAAATGGGATTAAGATTGCTTTCTAGCATTTGTTTTGAATGATCCGTGCTGAGTAAAGTGATGCAGAAAGTAAATAATGATCATCTCATGAGAAAGACAGCCAACTCTTCAAGGACAAATGGTTAATCTGGGAAAGGATGTCCAGTTGAAATAAGTTGCATTTTATATTTATTTTTATGACCAGAGGACAATTTGATCACTTCTTTCATGGGGGACATGTTGCTGCTCAAGTACCTACGCTATCCTCTTCAAGCAGTTAAAAAAAGAAAGAAAGAAAGAGAGAGAAAGAAAGAAAATCATACACTTTAGTGCATTTCTTCTTGTTGCACTTGATACTTCAGCACCTTGTTATCCTTAGTTTAAAACTTTAAATTCCATATCCCAGCCCGATCATTAGCCATTCTGTCCATATCACCAAACGTACACAAGATCATCTTGGGCTCCTTTTAAGTTTGCACACCATGAATTTAATCTGTCATCTGTTATTCCCAAAATCATACAAAGTTGTATTAAAACTCCTTTTTAGATATTAAAGACTTCGACTTTTTAGTCTGTGAAGTCAGACTTTTCGGAGAAATCATCAGAAGTTGTTTAGCTCTTCATTTTAGATACTCCAATCTATGCTGCTAAGAACAGCTATATTCATTATTGATGTTCCTATGTGTTGGCACTTGGCAGTCGAAAGTGGGTGGGAGGAGAGATTATTCAAGCATTGGCCTATGATGTGCCAATTCCTGGATACAAAACAAAGAACACTATAAATCTTCGCCTCTGGGAAGCAAAAGCTAGCTGTGAAGATTTTAATTTATTTCAATTCAATGGTGGACAGTATGAATCCGCTGCTCAACTACACTCTAAAGCTCAGCAGGTATGTTATACAGTGACACATACGACTCATGAACATTGTCATATTAGCCTTATACTATCTCAAGGTAAACCTAATTATGTGTTATTTTCTACATTTGAGAAGTATGTGAATATTTATCCTGAGGGCTTTCCTGATTCAAATTATGTGGTTATTATATTGGTTCAAAGGGGTATATGTTAGGTGTTCTTTATTGTCTTTATTTGTTGCAGGGATGTGTCATTCTTTTTCTTTGCTTCCGTGATGCATACTAACAAATTAAACAAGATTTTGATAATCAGAATTTTCAGAAGTGTGATTTTCATCTAGCAAATATATGTGAGAGTTAGGTATCCAGCAAAACCAAATTAACTGAAGGTCTCAAAGTTTTGATCATTTTTACTGACTTCTTGTCACTAACTTTTCTTAAGACTTTATTGTGAACAGGTGGCTGGGGCAACATTGTATTAATAATTTTTTATTTTAAATATATAACTGTCTTACAAAAACCTGATATATTTGTTCCATTCTAGATATGTGCAGTTCTATACCCTGGCGATGCTACAGAAAATGGAAAGATTCTGCGACTGAAGCAACAGTTTTTCCTTTGCAGTGCATCCCTGCAGGTATGTTATAGGCTCCAACTAGCTTTATAAACTCCATATTTCCTCTGCAAATTCCATGCCCTCTACTACTATTACACTGTAGCATTTATACGCTATTTCTTTTTTACTTATATAGGAATTAGTTAGAAAAAATACATAAAAAAGGTATACATGAGTGAAGACTAATGAAGTATCAAAAAATGACATGGTCAATATCATTCTCTAAACTCTTTTTACTGGTGGGAAGTGGGTAAAATGCCAATGTGTCAGTTTGCAACTTTGTGACATGATGGAGGCATTGTTATTTAGGGGTTTGTTGTGGCGGAGAGGAGTGGACCAAGTTTGACCTTTTTGCAGTATTCATATTATGCGTACAAGTAGTAGCTATCTAAAGGTAGACATGATGAAGTGTTTCATGGAAATAAACCAATGGGACATGTATGTGTTGTGAAAATTTCCATTCTCCTAATGAAATTGTCGATGAGCTTATTCCATCATTTCCATCAATAGATACATGCACGAATATGTGTGTTTATGTTGAGCATTATTATGGCAGCCATTATGATCATGGTGTGGAGGAATTCTTCTTCAAGTTATCTGTTCTTTGTTATCTATGACCATATAAGTCGCTGCCTATCCCCATTATTTCAGCTTGGCTTTCTGTATTCTTCTATGCATCCATGTTACCACTACTCTGAAATACTTTCTGAACTTCTGTTCATGTTATCTTAGATCTATCCTTGCTCTTTCTTGACTTTTCAAGACAAATCTGAACCCCTGGATCTACCACAGCCTCTAAAGTTTCTATGTCATCGGGTAATTTGCTGCTTTTGCATAGGTAGTCTTTCAGAATTTCTTCGGACAATCTTTCCCCAAGATTTTTTTCATCAATTGTTATTTGTTAATATTTAATATTATTGAGACTTGTAAATTGTATTTGCCCATACTTCTTTTGAAGATCCAAAGATTGCTGCAGTTGGTGATGGATCATTTCTGACTACCTGTCACATGTTTGCAAAGCTAATTTTGAGCCTTGTAGTGTTAGGGATTGTACTGACTTGAGATCTTGTCACACCACTAAAGCTAAGATGGAATTGCCTTTAATATTGGGCTATTTTGTGATGTTTCTCAAGCTTACCGTAAAATTTAGGAGATTTCATTACAAAAAGTGAGATTGTCCAGATGGCTGAAAAGCATGTGAATGGTGGAGCTCCACATAGTTTCTGAAGGTAGTCGAAGCCCTTGCAATGGTCTTATTACATGTTATCTTCAGTTGTTGCCGAACACTCCCATCACATTTTTACTAGATTTTTACCTTTTTGTACCATGTTTCCCCTTTTCTTCTTCTTTTGAAGAAAGGAAGATCATTTTACTGATTATATGAAAGAATGTGTTAACTTTCCCCTTTTTTTGGTTTATCTGCCAATAAAACCAATTTGATACATATAGTGCTGTTGAGGTATAATTCATTCTACAGAATGTATGATCTAAAGTGTCTGCTTGTGACTTTGTGGACCACCAATTCCACCTTATGAAACCCTGAGTCATATAATTGATAATAATGTGGGGCTCGCTATTTCATTTTCAGGAATATTGGAGCTTAAGCTAGTATGGATATTTTAGTTGTATCTAAATAAGTGGTGTCACTTTGATACTACTGATAGAACATTGTGTAGTTGAACAAAACAATTTGCAGGATATTATTGTGAGATTTAAGGAAAGGAGAGCTGAGAAAACAGCATTACAGTGGTCTGAGTTTCCTAACAAAGTTGCTGTTCAGCTGAATGATACCCACCCAACGCTTGCAATACCAGAACTGATGAGGTTACTGATGGATGATGAGGGACTTGGTTGGGATGAAGCTTGGAATGTGACAACAAGGTGCATCCAGCGGTTTCTATGATTGCTTTTTTCACTGACAGAAACTCTCTTGTTGTTGTTGTTGAATACTGGTAGCAAATGAGACATAAAAGCTTTTATACAGGACAATTGCTTATACCAATCACACAGTTCTCCCCGAAGCACTAGAGAAATGGCCGCAAGCTATAATGACAAAACTTCTTCCCCGTCATATGGAGATTATAGAAGAAATTGATAAGCGAGTACGCCCCTTAACCTTTCATTGCCTTCTAAATGCAATGTACAGAGACTCCTCAGTAATCAGCTGACAATATCTGTTTGCAGTTTATGGCAATGATACATTCCAGCCGAACTGACATGGAGAGTAAACTCCCATCCATGCGGATTCTGGATAGCTCCAATCCTGAAAAGCCTGTAGTGCGCATGGCAAATTTGTGTGTTGTGTCTTCTCATACGGTAAGGCAGTTGCTTTGGCGATGAATGAAGCAGAGTCTTGACTGTTAGTCAAGTTCCATGGTTTGACTATGAGATTGCATGTAGATATTTCACAGCAAATTCATTTGTTTTTTTTGTTCCATACCTCATACTGATATTCCTAGTGTGATATCACTTCTCTTTTTGAGCCAAAGAGTATTGATGTGAGGAAGCTTGACGAAAAAAATTGTAGGTGAATGGAGTGGCCCAGTTGCACAGTGACATATTGAAGTCAGAGTTATTCACAGACTATGTCTCCATATGGCCTGCCAAATTTCAGAACAAAACAAATGGCATCACACCTCGACGGTGGCTCCGTTTTTGCAGCCCTGAGTTGAGTGACATAATCACGAAATGGCTAAAAACAGATAGATGGATCACTAATCTTGACCTCCTCTCTGGGCTTCGTAAAGTATGTCTTATATGTTGCTAATATTTTTTTTCTACAGTTTTCCTTGTGCCTGTTAATGTGCTTTTGACATGGTAAGTTTATGTCCATCAGTTTGCTGACAATGAGGAGTTGCATTCTGAGTGGGCTCAAGCCAAGATGGCTAACAAATGTCGCCTGGCGCAGTATGTATTGCACGTGACAGGCATTGCTATCGACCCCAATAGCCTCTTTGACATTCAAGTTAAGCGAATTCATGAATACAAGAGACAGCTGCTGAACATCTTGGGAGCAGTGTATAGATACAAGAAACTAAAGGTACAGAAGACTTCTAATTTTTTGAAATTTACATCAGCATCATTCTTTGCTTTCATGGTATTGGGCACTTTTTCTCAGCATCAATCTTGCATGTACAAAATCCACCCACATTAATTTTGCTTCCACTCCATAGGTTCACTAAGCTGTTGTAATATGCTTTTGAAATGTTCAGTATCAACAAACTTACCTTCGGTTAAGTGCATGGCTATATCTCAGCTAGCTGAATTTCAATCATATGATTTCTCACTGATGCCTGATAAACTGAAACTCAAGCGATAAATTTGATGTAATAAATAGATTCCCCCAGTTGATTTAGTTGGCTGATTGCCTGACTGGCTCTTTCTTAACTTCATATTGAAGTGATCAAATTAGACTTTCATTCAAATGAAATTATCTGAAAATTATATTTCCTATACTAGATTATATCATTATCTTTAGCTTAAGTTTAACTTTTAACTATATTTGACTGTTGGAACTGATATTTGTAGGAAATGAGCACTGAAGAGAGGAAGAAAATGACACCACGTACCATCATGCTAGGAGGAAAAGCATTTGCAACATATACCAATGCTAAAAGAATAGTGAAGTTGGTTAATGATGTTGGTTTGGTGGTCAACAATGATCCTGAAATCAACAATTATTTGAAGGTATGATGATTTAAATTTCCAATGGAGGAAACATCATTTCTTTTGCATGTTAACGACCACTTCATAACTTTTAATGGCAATCAGTCTTCAGCATTTTTATAATTGAAGGTACCATATTTTCACGACCTTGAGAATCTGACTTGACGATTCTAATAAGTGCCTCGTTACTTCTAAATAAGTTACTACCGTATTCCCTTTTTGTTCTATTTCATTCTTTTCATATTTATGTTTGTCTCACTGAGTCTTTTACAAAATTGCAGCAGAAAAACTGTGCTAATTCCCCAATCAATTTTCATCCTCTTTGGTTATTTGAATTTTGAAGCTCTTCACTTTCAGGATTTAGTATAAGATCAAGAATTGCATCCAAAAGTTATTCACAGCTATAAATTCTGATGGTGTTTTCTTATGCACATGTCACAGCTTACACTTAAACTATTATTACTGAATTATGTTTATCTTGTTCTTTGTGAGTATATGTTGCTGAACTTTGTAGTATTTCTGCTGGTGAAGGAAAATAGAACTTTTGTCTGTATCAATCATAAATAATTATTCATAATTCAGCTGCTCCTGTCGTGATGAACTTTTGGGAACCATCATGTGTGGATGTGGGATTTTTTTTTTTTTTTTTTTTTCAGAAAAGAAAAGATTACAACTCTGGCTATGGCTTCAGGAAATCTGCTTTTATACTGATCTTAGCTTGTGAAACATATTGCTCTACTTGACAGCCTAAATTTTAAATGTTTTGGTCTTCAGGTTGTCTTCATTCCAAATTACAATGTATCTGTGGCTGAAATGCTTATTCCTGGTAGTGAAATCTCTCAGCACATCAGCACAGCAGGCATGGAAGCTAGTGGGACGAGCAATATGAAATTTTCTCTAAATGGTTGTTTGATAATTGGGACATTAGATGGTGCAAACGTCGAAATAAGAGAAGAGATAGGGGAGGAAAATTTTTTCCTTTTTGGTGCCCAAGCAGATGAAGTCCCACAGCTGCGCAAGGAGAGAGAAGCTGGATTGGTAATGGTTGTTTAGTGTTAAAAGAATCGACTGCTTAAGCAAATAGCTTTCCATCTATATCATTTGAACATTTTAATCAGCAATCGGTGCCATTTGTTTTCATGATTATATTAAAACTTTGTTGTCCTGCAATTTTGGGGCTCAATGGTTTTCCTGACAAAATTTCAGAATCATATTATAGCCATCATAGAAATGCACTTTTGCTGGTCTATAATTTGTGGTCTGACATACAGTTGTTGTTTGCAGTTCAAACCAGATCCACGATTTGAAGAAGCCAAAAAACTTATCAGGAGCGGTGCATTTGGTAGCTACGACTACAATCCTCTTCTGGATTCATTGGAAGGAAACACTGGCTATGGACGGGGTGATTATTTTCTAGTTGGTCATGACTTCCCAAGCTATATTGATGCACAATCCAGGGTGGATGAAGCATACGAGTAAGTTAATGGACACCTAAATTTTTTTTATCTCCTTAGCTGATGTGATTCACCATTTCAATATGATGCTTAAATCCATTTATTTGTCAAATATCGAGTCCTTTTGAGATGCAAGGTATCTTGTCGACTACTGACATAACATGAGAAAGCTTACCTTCATATAATGTGTGATATAATAGGATCTGAGAAAAGCACAAGCTCAGACAAGGTGAATGAAGAATGGAAAAGCTTTGTTCCTCAATACTAAGCAAATTGACTCATAATATATTACCATATTGTTTATCCAAGTTCTAGATATTTCAAACTCACTCTTTATCTGTCTCAATTCAAATATCTATGCAAAAATAGCCTGACCAATTGCCGTCCAGACCATAGTCTTTGCATACCCCTCGTTCTATGATTCCCATAACTTCAATGTAGGCTAATCAATTTGTATCCATGACTTATAGATCCCCATTTTTTTTGGTATTAGTGTATGCAAAGTCCATTACTACTATATGAGAGAATTTTGCTACGCATCTTGTTATCGTGGTATTACATATCCATGATATAAGTCATGGTCTCAGGAGTCCCAGATGTTTGCAACACTTCATCGGTAGCTGATAGAAACAGCTTTAAGTATGCCATACAGTAATTTGTCATAAATTCTATTTGTCATTGTTTTGGCCAGTATCAAGTACCTTGTTTGTTTATTTTGAACTGTGGTTCTTTCATAATAAATTTATAAAAAACATTGCTTGCCAATTTAATTGAAATCAAAAGATAACTAAAGATTTTTCAATCTGAAGAGTTCATGTACATCTCCCTCTCTTACATGGGTATTCTCTTACTACTGTCTGTCACAGGGATCGAAGAAGATGGCTGAAGATGTCTATCCTGAGCACTGCTGGAAGTGGAAAATTCAGCAGTGATCGAACCATTTCCCAATATGCGAAGGAAATATGGGACATAAAGGGCTGCCCGGTGCCATAGCTCTAAAAGGAAGGCCCAGCAAGGCAAAATTCCACCCGTATTGCATATATCATACGCGAACAACGACAACCACAATAAGGCAAGATAAAGTTGTCCTCTCGTTCTACTGTTTTGTGGAGTTTGCACAAGTGGAATAATAAAATAATTGGTCAGATATCCTATCCTGCATGTTATTTGTTGTATGCTCTGTCATGGAACTGAATTCTGGTGCCCATAGCTAGGTTGCATGTCATATTTTCACAAGCTGAATGATAAAATAGACATATTGGTCAGATATCCTATCTTACATGTTCTATTTGTATGCTCTGTCATAGACATCATGTTACAGTAACCGAATTTTGGTGCACATAGCTAGGCCACATGCTTTCGTTTTGCAGAATAAGATCAGAAACTTCCTATATCGTCCAGGATTAAAGCACAAGGCATGCTCTGTTTATTTAAACATTAGAGACCGCACAAAAATTAAGTAATATAAATGCCGTTAATGAATTTTCTTCAAACAATGCAACCAGGGCCAATTAATCAGTCCGAAATTCCAACCTGAAGAAAACAAGACTTTTGAACTTCAGCAGACAGGTTGAGGGACCTGCGGGTGTCTATCGACAAACGAGCAGTCTGAAACCAGGATCACTGTCATCCAGCCCTACACTTAACCGTGCACAAACTAGCATAACCTACTGGAACGATAGGTCAGTTCATCTACAGCAATGTCTCAGCTGCTCCAATAATAAGACTTGACTCCAAACAATGAACGATTCTATAACCATTCAACCGGCACTGCTGTGTTACAAAATATACAGCAGCGTACCACATACCACGCTTGAGCCCCTTTAGAATCATACTAAATTAAGGTCTATTAAGCTTACATTCATGTCATCTCATGAGCCCCGTGTTCTGAAACATGCAGCAGCACCCCAAAATCTCAAAAACAGAACCGTGTGCAGGCGCTTCGCTTCTGTGTGCTGAGACCAAGACGGAAAGCAAGTTAAGATGCACTCCAGCTCAAAACAGAGACGCCCAAACCAAGTTGGGGCAGCGCAGCCTACCGAGAGTCTGCCTCTCAGCATTACAGAAGGATCGTTACTGCAGTGGCACTGGGGCGCCAGCAGCAAAAACTGAAGTCTTCCCAGCGACCGGTAGCGCAGATTTTCAAAAAATGCTAGCTTGCATGGTAATGGGGAGTTCATAATCATTAAACCAAATAACTACGTAAAAAACAGCCTGAACTCGATGAAACATGAGCATAACAGTATGTTACAGTCTACTACTATCGTCCACACAATTTACATGCCTTCAAAACAGTTCTACCAAACAGAATAGTTCTGCTAAGTCAGGTCGACCTTGCAGGAGACCTTGAAACAGATCTCGAGTGCGAGCTCATGCTCCGACTATGGGAATAACTTTCTCGAGAATATCTCCTGCTTCCCCCAGCTGAAATGCTGCATGAGGGACTTCTCTTTGACCTATGGCCCCTAGGAGAGTAGCTGCGCGAATAGCTCCTCCTTGATCTCCGGACCCTAGGAGAGTAGCTGCGGGAGTAGCTCCTCCTTGATCTGCGAGGCCTAGGAGAATAACTGCGAGAATAGTTCCTCCTTGATCTCCTCCTAGGTGAAACACTGTAGCTCCTCCGCGAGACTCTCCTTGCTTTTGGAGAGAGACTGCGCGAACGCGACACAGAGCGGTAGCGACGCCTATAATAGCAAGGCGAAACAGAACGCCCCGAAGAGTAGGACCTTGAATCACGAGAGTATGATCGGCGCCCCCGCCTCCTTATAGGTGATCGGCTGTAACGACTGTATGGAGACCTAGAACGAGAACGGGACCGGTACCGTCTGTGGTAGGGAGAGTAGGATCGCCGACTGCAGTACGGAGAGTACGATCGCCGACTATAATAGGGCGAATAAGACCGGTCTCTCTCAGAGGAGTAGCTGCGAGATCTGTATCGACCCCTGTAGTATGGCGAGTAGCTTGGAGACCGGCGTCGAACTGAAAAAGCAACACCAACTAAGTATAACAGAAAAACAACAATGAAGGACATGCACCTACAGGCGCAGCATGGGACATCTTTTTTCAGTTATACAAAAAAATTTCCTACAATTTTAGGGTAATCCTGATGCTTCTTTCCAAAGTGACTTGTAAAACAATTAACATAATACAGAAGAAAAAAGTCTTGATGATAGGTTTACTATGACTAAGGTGCCAATAAGTAGCTTACCATGGACAGTTCTCACACCAAGATACCTGCCCGGAGTTGGAGTTCGCCCACGTCGTCTCCTAGCCTGGACAAATATGAAGAATCAATCTAAGAAAATAAAATGCACACCAGCTGTAAGCCAATGATGGTAGGGGTGAAACGAAGGCAAGAGAAAAATATGCATAGCAGAGTAATCCAAAAGAACAGTAATGCAGGGCGTACAACCCATTGGTTAAATTGTCTGATGTTTGCTTGAGGTGGTTTGATTTGATTGTTAAGGTTGTAGTAAGGCTTTTGAAGTTTGATGAAGAGCTGCTACACACAGCTACCCTGCTGCCAAAAAACACTTCAGGCGAACAACATATCTCTCAAACCCCCACAGAAGTATCAGCTAAAAGTATCAATAAATCCATTGCGGATACAAATTAACAGACAACAGACAACAAAGCGAGTCTAGGACTACAGCACGACATCTGGTAGTAATATTACCTTTTCAACAGTAATGACCCGTCCCTCCAACACCGATCGGTCAAGACACTTGATGCAGCGATTTGCTTCCTTAACAGTGTCCATTGTCACGAATCCAAAGCCACGAGACTCCCTTGTCCAAGGGTCAACTACAAGGTGCACATCGATCACCTGCAAAAATACAACAGATCATCAAAGAATGAAAAATTTAGAATTCATTTTAATTTACCTTAAAGGCATAACCAGCTAGTAAAGTTCTCACTAAGTTTCCAATAATATTAGGTTCAGACCATCTGTATCTGCGTAATACAAAATATTTCAAAAATTTTTACCAGCAAATAATTTTTTTTAAAAAAATACAGCATACAACAAAGAGTACACCAATAAATTGTGTTAACAGATACAACGGCAACCCTGCAATTCAACATAGCAAACAATAAAGCACTGAGGCCAACATTTCTGATATTTGGTCAAACTGCAATTCCAGCATTTCAATATTAGTTCCTCTTTGAAGCATAAAGAAGCAAATAAATGAAGAAATATCTTTAAATCATCCATGTGCTTGAAAAAAGAACCATAAGCAGACCTTGCGCCTACCTTTCCTTCACTTGCAAAATGCTTCTCAAGATCATCCTTTGTTAGCCGCGAAGATAGACCAGTCACGTACAAGTTATTCCCAGGATTCTCTGCATCACTTGATTCCCAACTCCTACAGAAATCAAAGTGACAACAAACGTCAATACAGCACAACCATTTTCAACCAAATCGAATTCATCAGACAATCTGCCTTTATAAGCCAAAAGAAGACAGGCAACGACACCTTGACCGACTCCTCGATCTCGAGGAGGACCTCGAAACAGATCTGCTGTACCGATATGGCGAACGAGAACGAGAGCGGGACTCATATCTGCGCTTAAGAAAATAAACCTTTAAATAAGAGGAAGAAAATCCATCAAACATGACCAAACAGCAAGTTCAAACATCTCAAGATGTCTATATCAAAGAGAACGAAACACTGACCTTGATCTCCTTGAGTAAGACATCTGAAACAACAAAGTAAATGCTGTCAGTAAGACACAAATGTACAAAATTTGGTAAGATTATCTATAATATAGATATCTGTCCTTAGAAAATAAGAAGGATATAAGACCCAAAGCAAGAGCGGGACTCTACCAAAAAGCTAAAGTGAGACGATATTTAATCAATTCTTCCTTGTTCTAAGGGCATTTACTTGACAACTCCATGTCCAAATTGAAATGTCAGTAAAATAATATCTTGTTGAAAAATATACATACATACATACATATATGCATATATATACATATGAAACTTGTGTTCTATCTGTTGTATATATTCCACCTTCTAATAAAATCTGGTAGCCAAGGGAGTTCTTATCTTCTTAGCCTCCTTTTTCCCTAAAAGGGGGAAAAAAAAAAAAAAACATATACCCTGCATATACAAGATCTAATGGAAGTGACAATCCTCCAAACAGAGGACAGAAGAACCAGCCTACCATCAAATCCGGTATTAGAACGCGATACTTACTGGATGCAATTAAAAAAAAACAAAAGACTAATATACAAATAAAACATCACTATGATCACATCCAATATGATGCATTTGAAGAACTTATACACATCTTGCTAGCAAACTGAAGGATTTTATTGCATAGTACAGACCAGTGACCCAGACAATTTATACAGATCGATTGCATTAATTCTATCCAGCATATCCTAGGGTCTCTTATTCCTTTTCTCTAATCCACCTCTAACGATCCAAGAAAAAGAAAAAAAAATCGATTGATTCGAGAAAAATCTAAAAAACAAACAATCAAGATCCAGAAGCTATTAAGCTCGCCAGGATCATCGCCCGCCCAAGAAAATAAAATGAAAAGAAAATAATCGCCATCTTGAAAAACTGTCGCTATGTTAAAATTCAAAATGAATCGTTCTTTGATGAGATAGACTCGTAGAAATAGAAATACGTAGACATGAATATAAAAAAGTACGACATCAAATCGAATTAGTTGAAAAAATAATAAAATTAAAGCAAATAACCTCCAAAGAGCACGAGACCAGCCACATGAGATTCTAATTAACGGCATGAGAAACCCTACAAGGGTAAAGATGGAGGAGAGAAAAAGAGAGAGAGATCGAAAGAATACCGTGGCAATAGCCAAAATCAAAGAGAATTGCACGTTCTCGATTCCGCTTTCCTCCTCCGCCCTCTTTCCTTCCACTTATTCGGTTAACGCATTTGAGGCCCGCGAGGTCGCTTTATAACGGGGCGACGGGAAGTTTCTGGAGAGGCGTACGCGAATGGCGACTTAAATCCAGTTGAATCCGTCGATGTGGTCCACGAAAGTTGGACAGTTGGCACGGCATCATCAAACTCCACAGCCTACCGGACACGTGCTGGCGATCAGCGGCGGTAACCATTCTTTGATAAGCAATGATAGGTGCACACAAAACCACGCCCTCAGATAACGGCGCCGTGTTGAGTAGGGTCATGCGTCACGTATCAGTGAATGAGCGTAGACGTGGGTGGGGACAAGATGGGTATTTCATTAACTTTGTTTCGGATTTGGAGTAATTTTTTTTTTTACATCACAGTGTAAAAAAATTTTATATCGACGTTGGATCACATAATTATTATTTTTTAATTTATATTTAATATTTATAATTTTATTTTTTTATTTAAAATTTTGGATGATAAAAATATTTTTTTAAAAAAAATTATGATTTTTTTATGATCATGACATCAAATAGTCAAATTATAATTTTTATAAAATATTATAAAAAATATATTTTTATCATTAAAAAAATTTATAATTTTTTAAAAAAAAAATTTCTCTTTATAATTTTTAAAAAAAATTATGACTTTCTATATTCAAAAAGTTATAATTTGATCGCAAGATGTGATCAAAAGATGTCATAATTTTTTAAAATAAGAAGAATATTTTTATTATTCAAAATTTTAAACAAAAAAAATAGAATTGTAAGTATTAAATATATTATTAAATATATATTAAAAACGATGACTATATACTATAATGTGCTTAGATGATGTATTCTGTCACTTTTATTACACCGCATATGGTATATAAAAATTTTCTCTTCGAGCTTGTAATCCAAATCTCACTAGCGTAGAAAATGGGCTTTGAGCAACCCAGTGAGTTGCTTTTTGAATGAAGTTTGGCCCCAATCCAAGAAGAACTGCATCAAGCCGTACAAACTTTTTTCCGTGAGATACAAGCTATATATAGAGGAAGTACCTGTTAAAAAAATATATATATATATAGCTGGGTGGTCAGGAATGGATCGCTTGTTTGCCTTCCATTCATCAAATAATCTTTCACAGAGTATCTAGCATTATCTATGATCTACTTTAAGCTAAAAGGATGTCCTCCAAATCTTGCCTAGAGAAGCAAGAAAATATAGTCATCCATTTAAAAGAGCATGGGATCAACTGCTAATTATATTTCCTACCAAAAAAATTTGCTAATTATATTTTTCTGATATATTGGCATGAAAGAAACTACTGCATTCTTGCAAAGTACTTTTTGGTGCATGTGGTGCTACATAAATCATTCATACCTTTAAATTGTAAAAAAATCTACACCAAAGAACTTGATATATATCCATAAAAAGGTTAATATCAACCCTCTATCCGCCTCACCTCTTAATAAATCTTGAAGCTAGCACCCCTTATCGTTAACCATTTATAAATAATTTCAATTAATATTTTAGAGAAGTGCCTTACTTTCTCTATACCATTTGGAGAAAAAATCTTCCTCTTTTTCTCTTTCTCTCTCTGTCTTAATGTCTCTCAACAACTCCCTCTTCTTTTTTTTCACATTCTCTCCTGAAATCTCCCAATGTCTCTCCTATTGCCACTCCTTGCTCCTTCTACACACATTCTTTATCTTATTTTGTGATGGCAAGAGAGACGCTTTCTAGAAAAATTAGATTTAAGTTTTTTCAATGGAACTTCAAGCTAAGCTCAGACAGATTACAAACTCTAATCTGAAAAAAAATTTTGGGTTCAGACTAGCCCAAAGCTTGAAAAATTTTTTTGGACTTGGTCATAAGCTATAGAGAATATCACCTTGATCTGATGCATATTTAGGCACCATACATCCAAATACATTTGGAACAGCATAAATGATTTTACAAGTTTTACTAGCAAAATTCAACTAATGCTATCAGAATAAACAGATTTAGGTGTTTAGGTCACCTAATTGTACAGTCGCATTAGGAGATTAATGGACTATAAAGCACAAAATGGAGTCTAATGGCATTTATGGATCGCATTCTTCTACTCAGTGATGCATTTAATTCATTAATGCTTTCCGACTCATCGTACATTTTTTACCTGTTTGTACTTGTGAGAGGGGCGCACCATTCTATAAGTCCATAATTGAATGTTAGCATTAAGAGATGATTTTATCTACCGGCAATGGGGCACATGCAATGCACTTTCGAGGGAAGAGAAAAGATAGGGAGAGTGAGATCCAAAAATTAGGGAAGCTACCTGCTTCCTCCCTTTCCATTCAAAAAAAAAAAATTTAAAAAAAGAGAGATCCAAAAATTAGAAGTTTAAGGGGAAGTTATGCAACACAGAGGAGATAACTTGATTATATCCATAAACTTTGATTAACATGATACCGCATAGCACCTTTTAAAAGGAAAAAAAAAAAAAAAAAAGCTTTTCTTTTTTGTAGGGGTTGGAGTGCCCAAAGTTTTGTTGGATTGCTTTCCACATTGTGTAAGATTTTTCTCCTACAATATTGCTCCTCTCATCTTTTGCCATGCAATATGTTCATTTCACATACATCTTATCTGGATTTCTAAACATGTCCCATGATCCTACTTTATTAGGATGAATTACCAGCTATTAATCCTTATAACAGCAATAAAATGACACTTGATCACATTTTCGCAATTAGATGTTATATAGCATGTTGTAGCATCTCAATAATCTCAAAGGAGCCCAAGCACTATTTAGATAATAAGTCTAGCTGCGGGCAAAAAGCTAATAAGTTGGCATCAAACAACCAAGTGAAATATACGATATGTAAATTGATATTCCCTTTGTACTAAATCCACCATTTGGTATGGATTTTTCTTATCAGATTTTAATATAGCATCACAGTAATATCTGGTTCATATCCAATCTACCACCACCACTTTTGGGTTTTTTGTATCCTTTTCCTTCTCCGTCCGAGACACCTATTTGTTTTATATTTGCTCTGCTACAGTATAAGACACTTGAAAAGAGTAATTTCATACTCATTTGATATTTATGCAGACCCACTATCCGAAGTAAATTAATTCCTTCCGATTTGTAAATCTTCAATGTGAAAGACAGCACAAGTATAACTACAACCAGTAGCAAACAGGGTAGGAGAGCAGACTATCTAAAGAGGAGGGAGTTGCGATTGTTAAAGATGAGATATTATTTGTTAAGATTATTGCTTGCTTTAATATTTTTGATGGCCATATGATAAATTTTGTCGACTCAATTCTCAAGAACATTTGGCATATAACGGATAATATTTTATAGTTTCATGCATGTCATATTTTCAGAGAAGATAGCTAGTTAGCCAATCTTACAAGAGTTTAAGTGAAAATACAGTTTTTTATAATGTAAAATTTCTTCTATTTGACCTCTTACATCTTTTAAGGGCTGATGTCAATGTATGTATTTTTTTCCTCACAACCAATACTTGAGGTCTGCCTCTCTTTATATCAAAAATAAATTGACTTGCATGCAATATAAGTATATACAAGGGTTTGTTAGTAAGCTCAGAGAGATATCACAATGCTGTAGCGGCATTCGATAAATTTACACCTCACGAGTATTTTTTAATATAAACTTAATATACTTAATGTTATGAATATTATGTATGTAAATGTTCTTTCGCATTCTTTAACTCCTAAAACTCTTCACATTCCATAACACTTAATGAATTTATTTTTTTATTTTTTTAATTTATTATAAATATAATTACTTATGAACATGAGTCTATAAATAGAGACGTTTGAACATAAAAAAAAAAAAAAAAATTTCTATTCCTCTCATCTACTTTATCTCTAATTCTAATCTAATTCTAATTTCCCCTTTTAGTTATATTTTATAATACTTAACGATGCGGTAGAAATGCGGCTATAAGTAGCGCTTGGTCTACTCGGTCGGCGATGCGATTGCCGACTGTTTATATATAACCCTGCAAATCAGGCATTCCAGCGGAGCACGGTGATAGGCGAGTCCCGTGTCGCAGGAGTTTGGCAATACTCGGCGATGCTCTCACGCTACCAGCTTTAGAAACTACTTCAAACACCGAAGCTCTCGGACCACCGTCCTCTGACGATGGCGTCCGGACAGGAGTCTGCCGGGATGACGCTTATGGATCTCATCTCCTCCGATCCTTCGGCGGCGGCCGCCAGTTCCTCCTCCACAGCGGCTCCCTCCACGCTCGGCAAGCCGGTGATCGCGGAAAAGAAGTCGAAAAGGGCCACCTTGATGCAGATCCAGAGCGACACCATCTCCGCGGCCAAGGCTCTCAACCCGATTAAGAGCTATCCACAAAAACAGAAGAAGAAGGTCACTTCATTCCCCCCAATTTCCCTCATCCTCCTTTCTTGATCTTTACCTGTCAGCAATTCCTTTCTTTTGTCAATCTTTTATGGAAGAATTGGCTTTCTCTTCTAGATCTACTTATTTTCCTGTTACTTTTGCAAGTGTCGCTCTAACCCTTGACTGACCTTGATCCCGAGCAGCCGGTGTCGTATGCTCAGTTGGTGCGGAGCATTCATGAACTCGCTGCCACATCTGATCAGGTTTCCACTGCTACAATTCTTCATTCCGAATAGTTTTTAGGGTATCTGATTCTAACTTATTCCCATTGCTTTGTTCAGAAAAGTTCCCAAAGGCAGTTAGTGCATCACGTGTTTCCCAAACTCGCAGTATATAATTCAGTGGATCCTTCTGTAGCTCCATCTCTTCTCATGGTATGCCTTTTCGCTTCTTGAAGCGTTCTTGTGATTATTGAATCTTGTGATTATTCTTCATATAATTAAGTCTAATCTATTGGATGAATGCATGAATGAACGTGCCTAAGAAGTTCTGGAAAGAAAGGAAAATAAGTTTATCTAATTACTACTAGTTATGATTGCTCCTTTTTTTTTTTTTTTGTTTTTTGACTGTAGCATTTTCGCTGCATTAGCTGCAAAGATCTAGATGCACTTTGCAGGGTGCAATCTAAAACACTTAAGATGATCTTGTAGTATTACATCAGCAGTTTTCAGCGACACACTTAGCATCCTCTAAAACTTGGATAGGATGAGAACTCATTTTGAAGCCCTGAATAAACATCATCGGTTGTTCCTCAAATGACCTCAAGTCCAAAAAGTGGCCAGTTGAAGCTGAAATAGCCTTTTGTCATACCAAATAGACAGTTGAAATATTTCAGTATCATGGAATATTGCTGGATTTGGTTGAGGTTTGTAGGCATGCTTATACAAATTCTTATCAAATTTTAAATTATCAGATTCATAGCTCATTATTGTGCAATAACCCTGGTTAGGACAGTGGTAGGAGTTTTTATTAAACCGTGGTAGGCAGAAAATCTAAAATTACGGATATGCATGACATGCAGGTGGGACTTATACTTTTCCAAGTAATTTGCATACTACTATGATTTGATTATACACATTTCAATATTAGGACAATGAAGCATATATTTCTTTCTGTTGCTCTACCTATACAAGTAACGATTGAACAAGTTATTCAAGAAGAATATAGTCAGCTAGTTGAGGCAGGAAAAAGTGCAATAGTTGATTGAGAATTATTTGAGGATTGTTGATTACATTAATGTGATTATCAACTAGGCATTCCAGAAATGATTTTTTAGTTAAAAGGGAACAAAAAGTTGAAACAGCAATGCATTTTTGGGAGAACAGAGATGGTACAAGGAAGAGTAGATGGAAGAAGAAAATAAACTGAAGAAAAAGGTAGAGAAGACACAAACATAGAGTCAAAAGTGGTCTGCCTAGTCCCAGATGCATACACCCCACATTGGTTTTTCTAATGGGTGTATATTCTTTTTTTTTTGTTCAAACTATACCTTTATTTCTTAACTTAATATTGTATGATTTTTCCCATCTCTCTAGTAATAACTAGATTCGGCCCTGATGATAGTGAATAAAAAAAAAGTGTAGTTCATTTTTTTTTATATATATTTTGGAATTTTTATTTAAGTAAATATTAGAATTGGTTTTACAGTTCTATTTCAAGTGGGATTGTTGTAAAAGAGTCATATATTAGGTATATTGGGGTTGGACAAGTTATGAAATCATTAGGATTTGATTTTTGAATGTTTTGGATGTCTTTCTATATACAATTATGTGCTATTCTGATTTTCTTTGAGAAAATATTTTGGGATTAGTTGCTTGCCTAAAGAGCCTCGTTTGCTTCAAAAGCAAGTCATTTGAAATTTTTATTAAAGTAAAACTTAGAATTGGTTTCACAGTCCTATATTAAGTGAAATTGTTGTAAAAGAGTCATATATTAGGCATATGTTGGGTTGGACAAGTCATGAAATCATTAGGATTTGATTTTTGCATGTTTTAGATGTCTTTCTATATGCAATTATGATTTATGTGCTATTCTGATTTTTTTTTTTAGAGAATATTTTGGGATTAGTTACTTGCCTATCAAGAGCCTTGTTTGCTTCAAAAGCAAGTTATGTGAGTGTGAGGTTCACCATCTCGGTATCGGGGCCCTGTACCGGTGGCAACCTATTATTGTGTACAGGACTAGTTTGGCATATTAAGTGTTGGTATGCCTCCCGTACCACATACCAATACCGAATTGGTATGGTACGGTATGCCCCATATCATCCGGTACAGTACGATACAGTAAATCCTGATGTAAAGCCTATAGAAGAGTTTATTAGGGCTAAAAGAAAAAGCATTGTACATGATTTGTTTTGAATGAACAAAAGGATTTCTGTAGATCATGTTAGGCCTTTCTTCTCTCTCTTTCTATCCCTATTCACTTTTCTGTTTCTTTCTTCTTCTTTTTCTCTTATTACTTTATTTCTTCCTGACTTTCTATTGTTCTCTTTTATTTCTCTTGCTATTCTTCTTCGCTAGATTGTTGGCACTGCAGTCTGCAGGATATTAAGTCAGATCTATGCTGGAATTAGCTTTTAACTATTTTAACTCATTGCTGTCCTACATCAATTTGGTACCGGAGCTAAAGGGTCTTACTTTGTTCTTCCATTCCTTTCTTGATCCTTTTCTATTATTTTCATTTCTTTCCACCTTTTGTCATGCTACCAATGAGGAGTTGAGTAATGCGGTCCCTTGGATGCCATCATAAATTGTTATAATATCTTTGAGCTATTTCCTATTTGAACTACGTTTATTTTTTCCTATTAGAATTAGGTCAATGGTTATTAATTTTATTTTCCTTTTAGAGTTAGGATTCCTAATTTAGTTAGAGGTTGATCCCTATATTGCTGTAAATGTTGTATGGCTTTTTCATTGTTGGGTAAAATTTTGAACTCTTATCGTTGGAGGCTAATCACCCTCGAAGTGATTGTTGGAGGCCCAACCCTCTCGAAACAGCCATTTGAGAATTTGTTTTCTCCTATAATACAACCAAGGTTCGTATCATCTGTTATCATCACCACGACCTTGGGAATGCAAGCTCAATTTTGGGCACGAATGGAGGACAAGATTAAGTCTTTGAATTAGACAGTGGAAAGGTACTCGGCAGAGATCCAAGAGATTTGGTAAGCCACCGATTGAAATGCCCGAGCCATGGATGATTTGAAGAACCTGATCACAATCATGGATCTCAACTATGGTCAATCTCACAATCAATCTGCAATGGGTGAATCAACAAGTGATGGAAAATTTGGCCATTCCAATCATTGAGAGGGACTCAACCTCCAATCTGAGTCAGGGGATTGATCCAATTACTGATTTCTGCACCATTGACTGCCTTATTGAAGGACTCATTCCAATGGAATGATAACACTGAGGCAGCATTTAATTTTTTGAAGAAACCACGGGGCCTACCCCTATTTGGGCTTCGTCACATTTTTCAAAGCCATTTGAGGTTGAGTGTGATGCCTCTAGAGTCGGAATTGGGGCAGCTCTTATGCAAGGAGGGAGACCACTAGCTTTTACTAGTAAGGCATTATGAGAAAAGCATCTGGGACTCTCTACCTATGAAAAAGAGATGTTGGCAATCTTGCATGCAGTTAATAAATGGCAACCCTATTTGATAGGCTGGCATGTCATCGTCTATACAAACCACCGCAGCTTAAAATATCTAAAGGATCAAAGGCTCTAGTGAAGTGCGACAAAAAATGACGACGAAATTTATGGGCTATGACTGTGAAATCAAGTATAAGAGAGGTTCTAAGAACTCTACAGCAGATGCCTTATCTCGGCAGATGGAAGGAGATCTTTTTGCTATTTCATATATGCTACCTAATTGGGTGGATCAAGTGCGAGCTAAGACAGAGGCAGATGATGCTTTATAGACTATCATCCAGCAACTCCAGGAGCAACCTAATGAAGCTACTCATTACATCTTTGCCAATGTCCTTTTGCAATACAACAACAGAGTGTTGCTAGGAAGCAATTCTCAGTTGTGGCATAATGTTTTACAGTTACTGCATGACTTTCCAGAAGGTGGACATCTTAGATTTCATAAGACCTATAAAAGAGTGTCTATAACATTTTATTGGAAAGGGATGAAAAGGATATCAAGCAGCATGTGGCAGCGTATGATATTTGTCCAAGGAACAAGATTGAATATGTTGCTCCACCTGGTCTTCTCCAACCTTTGCTTGGTCTCAAGAGAGCTTGGACCTGATATATCCATGGATTTTATTGAGGGCCTTCCCTCTAATGGGAAAAATACCATCATGGTAGAAGTAGACTAGCTTTCTAAGTATGCTCACTTCATCACAGTGGCTCGCCCTTATTCATCCTTTTGGATTGCTCATTTTTTTGTGGAGTCTTTTCAAGCTGCATGACCAATCCAATTGTTAGCAACTGTGATAAGGCATTCTTCGGTAGCTTTTGGAGGGAGCTATTCTGCTTATAGGGGAAAAGAGTTGCTAATGAGCTCTTCCTGTCATCCTCAGTCAAATGGTCAATTTGAAGTGGTCAACCGATGCTTAGAGACTTATCTTAGGTGTTTTATAGGGCAGCAACCAAAAGGATGGTCTCAGTGGCTTCCATGGGCAGAATGGTGGTACAATACCTCCTTTCATAGCTCTACCGAAATAACCCCCTATGAAGTTGCATAAGGATAGCCGCCTCCCACCATGCTATCCTATATTCCAGATTTGGTAATGTCCATCAGGTGGATGTTGAGTTAAGGGACAGAGACTGGATTCTTCATTTACTAAAGGAGAACCTAGAAACAACTCAAAACCAAATGAAGTATCAAGCTGATAAACACCGAACTGAAAGTTCCTTTGAAGTTGGCGACATGGTTTACTTGCAGTTGCAGCGATACCAACAAACTACAGTTGTTGTGCACAGCAATATGAAGTTTTCTCCTCGATTTTATGGTCCTTTTAAACTTTTGGAGAAATTGATTCAGTTGTTTATGGACTTGATTTGCCTATGGGATCCAAAATTCATCTTGTTTTTCGTCTGTCCAACTTGATGAGGAGAGTGGATCCTGAACTGTCTACACAAGTTCCAGATTTTTCAGAAAACTGTGAGCTCCAAATTCAGCATTTTGCAATTTTTGATAGCAAGATGGTTAAGAAAAATAATCGAGTGGTGACTATGGTGTTGGTCCACTGGTCAAACATTGCCCCTGAGGAAGCCACTTGGGAATGTTTATATAAATTGTTAGAGAAGTTTCTGAATTTCCAACCTTGAGGACAAGGTTGATCTCTTAGGGCGGTGGAATGATGTGGTCCCTTGGATGCTGTCATAAATTATTACAATCTTTTTTAGTTTTTTCTAGTTGAACTAGATTTACTTTTCTTGCTTTTCCTATTAGAATTAGGTCAATGGTTATTAATTGTATTTTCTTTTTAAAGTTAGGATTCCTACATTGGTTAGGGGTTGATCCCTATATAAGTGCAGGTGCTGTATAGCTTTTTCATTGTAGAATAAAATTTCAGACTCCTGTCTTTGAAGGCTAATCACCCTCGAAGTGATTGTTGGAGGCACGACCCCCTCAACATGGATGTTCCAAAATCAATTTTCTTCTATGATGCGACTAGGGTTCATATCCTTGAGTTTCAGAATCTTCATAAGCATGTCAAAAAGGAGAAGATCTTTTCAACAATGATGATGTCAATGACTGCTACACTACAAAAAATTACAGTGGCTTTAGCCTTTAGCATCAAGAAGCTCTTTAAGGGTGAACTACAGATCTAGGAGAATGAAGCAACTAAAGTATCACTTCATGAAGTGCTTATAATCAATGCTTCTCAATGTAAAGAGCCTATGGTCAAAGTTCCATCATACACAGATACTGCAATTGAAGATATGTTGATTGAGGATGCTGCAAATGTTAATCTATTAGGTATTTTGAAGTAGAAATGATTGCCATGATGAAGATTTGTATGAAGATCACCTACGGGGAGATTGAGACACAATCCTAAAGGCAGTGATGGAGATCAAGGAATATTAAGATCCATGCTTGATTGATTTGTTGGATTCAACAAAGATTGTTATCAGAAGTATGATGCAGAGCTTGTTGATTGTTGAGCAATGGACATCAGAGCAACCAATCAGTAGTGTGGTTGTGAGAAAATTTTGTATGGGCCTTCATCATTAGATCTTGGAGATTTGATGCTTATGAGTAAACATCATGAAGATATTGAGGTTGAGATCCTGTGTGTGTGGTTGAGATTTGATCATTTTTTTATTGTATGGAATTTTTATTTATGTAATTTTTAGAATTGGTTTTAGTGCCCTATTTTAAATTAAATCGGTGTAAAAGAGATATATTAATTATATGTTGTGCTGACAAGTTATGAAACCATTGAAATTTGATTTTGGAATGTTTTTTAGGTGTCTTTCTATATAGGGTGCTATTCTGATTTTTTTTTTTTAATTTTTAAGAATATATTTGGTGATTAGTTACCTGCCTCTTAGGGTTCTTAGTTTGCTCAAGTCAAGTCTATAAAGGGTCTATTAGGATTGAATGAAAAAGTATTGTACAAGATCTGTTTTAAATGAATGAAAGGATTTCATTAGGTCAGGTTTGGTCTATCTCCATTTTTTTCTCGATTTCTTTCTTCTTCTTCTTCTTCTTCTCCTCCTCTTATTATTTTACTTTATTTCTTCCCTGCTTTCTACTGTTCTGTCTTATTTTTGATGCTAGTCGTCATCTTCACCGTATTGTTGGCATGCAGATTGATTTTCTGTGGGTTATTAAATCAGATCTGTGCTAGAATTAGCTTAAACTGTTTTACCTCTTGCTGTCCGACGTTGCCTTTGATTTTTTTTTATTTTTACAGCAGGGGTGATATGTGAGTTAAACAGATTAGTTTTTATATACTCATAATGTCATAAAGCTATTTTGATATCCATGCTGTTTTATACTTCTACAGCTTCATCAACAATGTGAGGATAGGACTGTTCTGCGCTATATTTACTATTACTTGGCCAGAATTTTGTCAGATAGTGGTGCCCAAGGTTTAAGTCCAGGTGGTGGGATTCCCACACCAAACTGGGATGCACTTGCTGATATTGATGCTGTTGGAGGGGTCACAAGAGCTGATGTTATACCTCGAATTGTAGAGCAGCTTACTGCAGAAGCATTGAATGCTGACATTGAAGGTATCTAATTTCCGGCTTCCTTGACATAGATTCATCATCATCTCTTCATTTATGGTTAGCATTCAAGCAATTCCTTCTTTGAGTTATCATTCAGATTTTATCATCTCTCATCACTTTGTAGTTAAGATCCAATTGATCATGATTTTACCTTCCTATGAAGCCAACAAAATAACTGCACCATTTGCTTATAAGCCATCTAGAACATTACAATCTTCCATGGCTGCTCTGTTAGGGAATTTGAGGCACAACTTGGACTCTTGCCCTATCTTATAGTCTACAGGATCCAGGCACACTTTCTTTTTTGCAAGTAGCTCCCACTAGTCAGTAGAAACTTTAGGAAAACCTCTACAAATCTTTGCATTTTTCAATAAGAATTTGAAAAGGAACTTTCCTTTATAAGCTTATTTGAATTTTTCAACCATCCAATTTTTTGATGTTATTTTGATATGACAAACTTCTATTTGTCCTGCCCTGGGCAGTTCTAGATCCTACCAATATCTTTAATAGTGAACAAAATGAGAAATTGGTCTTTCCATTCCTTTGTGAGTTGTGACCATAACCTGATCCTTGGGGTGCCATTTTGGGTTTACTACTAAATAACAATTAGGAGTGAATTTGTTCTCATGAGTAATCACCATGAAAATTCTCGGTGGCATTGTTTTGAGCATGGATAAAAAACTATATTTTTAATGTCAACATGTCTTTGCTTCTAATGTAAATTGCCATTCGGGATGCATGGGTACTGACATGGTCTTTCTCATGGTTGTGAAACAACTGTTACAAAAGTGACCTTTTTTTTTTGTGCAGTCAAATATCAAGCAATAATTGTTATGAGTATGCTCTTCATTCATCTCCTTTTAGGTGCCACAAGGATTTATTTATTTTCACCTATCGAAGTGGAATGCAACATCTTACTTGTATTGTGTTTTCCAAGACAGACCAATGCCTGGTTGTATCCCAAAGATGATAACTTGAAACTTGTTTGTATTGGTACTGGTTGCTTGGTTATCAAGCATACTACAAGTGAATCAAATGTATTTATTTTATCTACTATAACTGCTATGTGCTTGCTTCTTTGGGAACTCTTTCTGCTTTCTCCATTTTTCGGGTGAATAACTCCTGTTGTTGGTCTTTTGAAGTTCATGCTCGAAGGCTTGCAGCTCTGAAAGCCCTTACTGCTGCTTCAGCAAGCAATTCTGGGATCTTGGGCAAGTTGTATGAAATTGTATTTGGCATTCTAGAGAAGGTTTGTCCTGTGCGACTACTCAGATTGCTTTTATAAGATGACTGCAAAGTCTGAAGCTTATGTGAAACAACTGCCCATGTGTTAAGCTATCTCTCAATTCTCTCCCACTTCTATGTCTATATGTTCATCCTATCAGTCCCTCCATTGTTGTAAATTGTGTCTGTTTGTAGTAAATGAGGACACTCTTGTTTGGTTCAATTTTCACCCTTCAGTAATATTTCAGGTTGCAGATACAAAAGGGAAGCAGAGGAAGGGCATTTTTAGCAAAGGTGGTGACAAGGAGGTCAGATATTAACTTATAGCGTCTATAGTTTTGAAAGTTCAACTGAAGCTGCTTTCATGGAAGAGTTATATTCTGCTTATATGTTTTACAATAAATGCCTGTAAAATTAGTTAATTCTTGATTTTTAGTGGTCCAGTAAGCTTACCTATATGATCCCATAATTACTTGACCTTAGTTCCATGAACCACATTATACTTTCTAAAAACTCACTCGCTTAACTGTACAAGTAGCAATTGGGAATCCCCCCTTCCCAATTAAAAAAAAAAGGACATTTAAATCATGTCTCATATGTTTGTTTTTTTTGTGTATATATAGCCTTTATATTTCTGTCAGCAATCAAGACAATTGTTATGTTTATATTCTATCAACTTCAGAATTGAAGGATAATTTGTTATGGACATGTACAATGAAGACTCTAAGGGGGCTCTAGTAAGGAGAGGTACTTAAGTTTGTGTTGAAGATTATAAGGGAAGGAGGAGAAGACCTATAGGTGGAGATTGCGAGAAAGGATATGGAGAACTTGGAATAATAGTTGAGGTGGCTATGAATACTTGGCATATTAAGATTCATTAGGCTGACTGAAACAATTGGAAAAAGGCTGGATGGTTATGGTTAGTTTATTCATTAGCTCCATTGTTTCCTTTTTTAAAAACAAGATGGTCATACAATTGCTAGTAGCTTTATACCTACAGTTATGTTATTTTCACAAGTGAGGATATTATTGGATGTGACTCCCAAGCAGAAAACTATTGCTGATAGGCTCAACTTTTCACATTAAAACTTAGTAATGCACAAGTGAGGAATCTTCCACCTAGGGTAATGCATCAGGAAACTTGAACCAGCCTGTTTCTTAATACTTCCTTCAATTGTTTTTAAAATATCCAAACCCATGCCTCCTCCAGCTGCTCCTAATTCTGATGACTAATATTCAAAATAAACACATAAATGCTGTTGTTGCATGCATAGAATTGTTAGTACAAAATTTAGTTTCATCCTTTAGTAATTGCTTGTGAAGAACAGTGTCCAAACTGAGGGATAACCAGTCTCTCATGTGTCTCTTATATCCGATCCAAGCCCTGTCCCAACCATTTTGGGTAGGCTTTATTGGATTTTAAGTCGCCAAAGATCCCTGTTTACAACTTCTAGCATTAGGAGATTCCCTACATTCAAGAATATCAAATTTGGATTCATTTCATTTTTTTAGACATGCTTAACACTGACCCTCTGCCTTATTCTTCCGGGCCTGAGACTGGAATTGATCTTGTGATGTCTTGTTTTTGATGCAATCATTTTATTGATCTTATAGGAATTGATATCTGTTCCTATATTTGCAGTCTATCATTCGGAATAATTTGCAATATGCTGCTTTAAGTGCTCTAAGAAGACTTCCTCTAGATCCTGGAAATCCAGCATTCCTCCATCGAGCTGTACAGGGGTAAGTAGATCTATTATATGATTTCCTGAGGGTTTATTGACAACAGTGAGTTTTATCTTCTTTGATTTCACCCTTCTGTGATTCAATCATGACCAGACTGGAAAATACTGTGGTTAGCAAGATGTCAACTATTGATAAGAAGGAACATTGCGCAAGAAATTTTGTTGTTACTGATGAACATGTCATACATACATGTATGCATGCATGCATGCGTCCATAAACTTAAGCTTTGACAAGTAGGATGAATATAGAATCGGAAAGAATTGGAAAAATGTGCATAAAGTAAAGCTTGGACATAATGTAAAGGCTTGACAAGTAGAATTAAAAGATAGAATATGAAAGAATGAAAAAAAATGCTTAGCAAGAGAGTAGGAAAAAGCTGTAAATACAGAATTTTTTTACAGCTTAACCTAAATGTCATGATTAGCTGTGCTGCATGTTGTAATCAAATTTTCAACTCTAACCTTGCTCGCAAATTTATTACTTGTCAATTTCTTGATTCATAATATCTTAAGCTTGATATGACTGCAGGGTTTCATTTGCTGATCCGGTTGCTGTGAGGCATGCCCTGGCAGTTCTCTCAGATTTAGCTGCAAGAGATCCCTATTCTGTTGCTATGGCTTTAGGTTAGTCTTTTTTTTATAACTTGACACCGTTATGAAATTGTTTTTCACGTCTCAAAAGTTCAACATTTACATCTACATTTGTACTTGCATGCATGAGGGTCTGTCACTGTATCCTGGCAAAACTACACTCAATGTGAAGGGTTATGTCTGGACAAATAAATTATGTATGTGGGTGGGTCTAAACTTTGTATCCTTGTAACTGTGCTGTATGATATTTCCCTTTATTTGTATAACTAATATTATGCTTCTTTTTTTTCCCCAGGAAAGTATGCACTACCTGGAGGTACATTTCCAAATCTTGCCTATCATTTCCAAAACCATGCTCCAGTTTTCTTTGCTGGAATAGCATAGAATCATGCAGCTTCACAATTTATAATTGCCAAAGATATGCCTATGAATTAAGGTTTTGGATTCTTGGATTAGAGCATGTTTACTTGTGGTATAAACTGATGCATATAATATTCAGACTTCTTTCTGAAATTGGAAAAAGTCATTATTTAGACTTTAAAAATAAAAGAAAGAAGATGAGGTTCTAGACTTGGTAGAGAAATTGAGCTCTTTGAATTTAAGACTGTTGAGATGCCACGGTTATGACACGGATGTGCAAGTTCTCATTATTGACACCAATGATTTTGCACATTAGAGTTTTCTATATTTCTAAGAAAGGAGGCATTATAAAGATGCATGCAGGAAGACAAATGATTCCTGATCAGAGTGAGCCAACAAACAAGGTGGCACTGAACAGCTACTACTCT
Source organism: Elaeis guineensis (assembly GCF_000442705.2). Classification (NCBI taxonomy): domain Eukaryota; kingdom Viridiplantae; phylum Streptophyta; class Magnoliopsida; order Arecales; family Arecaceae; genus Elaeis; species Elaeis guineensis. The sequence continues at coordinate 131,876,913 of NC_025997.2, read as the reverse complement.
ACATAAAATGAACTTGGAATTGATATTCAGGACTTAATGTTGCAAAGTAGAAATATGGAGGAAGACTTCAATGAATAAGGGCTTGAAAATCAATATAACTAAAAAAATATAGAAATCCATTTTTTGTAATTAAAAAAAATGAATATTCAGCCTAGCAAGAACTGATGGCTAAGAGATGCTATTTGGAAAAGCCAACCAAAATCGTTACCTATGAAGGTTATCATCTATCTGGGTTTGGCTTTATAAATCCAGCATAGCCAATCATTTCTTTAAAGAGTATGTTTATTGTAACTGCAAACTTTTGCAACTCTTTAGCACAACTTTTACCCAAGGTTTGCCATATCGTTCGGTACCATACCCTACCAGTACCAAACTAGTACACTATCCTATATTGTACTGACACCTGATATGCCTAACTGTACTGAACGGAACCACGTATCGCAATTGCAATAAGATGGTCCCAATATGTGATCCAGTATCAAGATGGCGAACCTTGCTTTTATCTATCTACATTGACATAATAATATAACACCTTCCACATTCTGGCCTAATGGGCTTGCTACCTACCAGCTAGTGTCATTGGAAAGTTGTTATTGCCGTATTGATCGGAAAAAAAGGACTTTCCTGAGATTATATCTTTCATATTTTGGCTGGTCATGTATCTACCTTTTCCAGTTTATATATGCTAAGCAAAAGCAGGTGCTATATGAAGCAGGTGCTTTGCAGGATGTTCTTCATTTGCATGATGTACTTGCTAGAGTTTCCCTTGCTAGACTGTGTCATACATTATCTAGAGCCCCTGCATTGACCGGTATGTGTGTTCAATCGTCTTGCACTTCCAAATTCTCTCTCTTTTTATTTTTTTTTTTGTAATCTTTTTTCTTTTTGTGTGTGTGTGTGTGTGTGAGTGCAGAGAGGCCAGACATTACATCTCAATACAGTTCTCTCCTTTATCAGCTTCTTTTGGATCCCAGTGACAGAGTTTGTTTTGAGGCAATACTGTGTGTTTTGGGAAAATTCGACAACACAGAAAGGTGTTTGCTTATTTTCTTGTAATAAATCGGTTATTGATTATTGTGTAGTAAGTACCTGCTAAGTGCCTTGTTCAAGTGATGAAACTACTTTTTATACTTTGATTTCTCTGTTGTAGGACTGAAGAGCGAGCTGCCGGATGGATTCGATTAACCAGAGAAATTCTCAAGTTGCCTGAGGCTCCTTCGGTATCATCAAAGGGTAGTCAATCGAAAGATGCCCTTCCACCAAAACCAAGTAGCGAGAAACCTGCTTCTAAAGCGAGGCGTCCTCAACCTCTTATCAAACTTGTTATGAGAAGGTTTATGGAATTTTTTCTTTATGTTATATCCTTTGCCCTAAATACATCTCCAAGTTTTCACTATTTGTTAACTGCAACTGCTGTCTTCTTACTTGTTTTTTCTTTTCTTTTCCTTTCTTTTTTTTTCCCCATTTTAAAGATTGGAGAGCTCTTTCCGTAGTTTCTCTCGCCCTGTGCTTCATGCAGCGGCAAGAGTTGTTCAGGAAATGGGAAAAAGCAGGGCAGCAGCATATGCATTAGGTGTCCGTGACATTGATGAAGGATCCCAGCTTCATGCATATGCTGAAAATATTGAATCCCTTGATTCAGATCCCCATGATGGTTCACAATCTGAAGGTAGTCTTGTTACAATTTTATTATATGCTCATATATCAATCCAAATAACACAGGTGGAATTCTTGTTCAACTTTTATTTCTAAGATTAACTTTGAGGTTGAATTTCCTTTTGGTTTGCGAGTGGAAGATGATATTCGATATTGGATCACTTTGGAAGATATATACCTCTGATAAGGTCCCAGGTTGGTCTGAGCAGCTGCAGAACTTTTCTGTCCCTAATGTAGAGTGGAAGAATGGTTGTTAAAGAACCGAAACTTATAGAGGAGACTGAAACTCATTTATAGGGACAAATCAGGGGTTGATTTTCTTGTTTTTTCACTTCCTCTTTTCCTGGTAATTGAAAGGTTGGGGTAAATGAACTAAGGCACTTCACAATAATGTTTGTAGCCACCATGCAAGTTAATTCATCATATTGTACCTCTTGACAAAAGTATCAATCTGATGCTGACATCATGACTATAAGGCTATCATGAGCTTCGGAAGGGGAAGCGGGTATCCTGGGTAATAAATATGGGAATGGGATAGTCCGGTGAAGTCACGAATTAGGATTTTAAATAGGCACTAGGTAGGGAAAGTTGGAGAATCTACATCTCCAGGGAGCTATTGAAGGCTCTGACATAAGTGACAAATACTTCTTGCTAATGGTTCTTTGCATCTGAATGGGCTAGAACTTTTGTTGATTAAATTGTTCCAAGTCTGACATTTTTGAAATTTTGAGGACTTGTATTCTGGGCTATGCAGAAAATTAGCAGAATCCCCGACTGCTTGATTCTGGGAGCTGTCAATATTGCTAATCTCCACACGTTTCAAAGTTTCATAAGTCTGCTTTAGTTTGCATTTTAATGTTGTACTTCTAGAGTGGGTGAAAATAGAATGAGTAATGGCTTTCATCAGGTTGTCAAACACCAAAACAACTAGAAGAGCAGGTAACTGGTGGCATTGTTAGCAGTGATAGTGGCAACACAGGGAACAATGATCAAAGAAATTGTGTATACATGAACATGTAACTAAAACAGCCTATAAAGGGTACCGTGCCACTCATAGGAGGAAGATATTGACAAGTAACTTATCTAGTGTCTGTCTAGTTGTGTGCACATGGATTAGAACGTGAGATGAATATCTTGTTTTCTGACTTATTTTGAAGGCTAAACTCTTGTATTTGGCAGTATCTGGGGCTGACTTCGATGAGGATTCCTATGCTTCTTTAACCCACACTCTTGGTTTTCCTACTGGAATCTCTTGCATGTTGTCACCATGTAGGTTAAGATGTACTTTGACAGGATTGTTCATCCAGTGGATGCCAGGTCAGGTTTTACCTTTCAGATTGCGAGCATCTTGGTCCTTCAAGTTGCTTTGGCTTCTTTTCCCATGTGTTTTGTCCCTGAAGTAGAATACGAAGAAGCGAGATAAGCATATATGATGAAGGTGGAATCTCTGCATACCGCTTCATTTGGATTGAAGGGGGTTTCACTGCTGTGCTGTTTGCCTTTCTTGCATTGTCAGAGTGTTCATGCTTGTGCTCCCTGCCTCCCCTTTCTATTAGATAATTTGAGTTAGAGATGTCATGCTTGTGCTTAACATCCATGGAGCCAACTGGCCTATTGATTAGTTTGCTGGTCTTGCTATGCAGCTTTGGTCCTTTGTTTACCCTGCTTAGTCATGGGACCTTGGTCGGGCAGACCTTACTTGTTAATCAGAATGTCATCCTTGGGGCATTGGTATGCTCCAAGTCTTGAATAAAACTTCTATTTCTTCCCTTGCATGCCTTTTTCTTTTCATTTTTTAATTCACTTGCAAATCTAACTTCATTTTGGGTTGCTTTACATTTGCATATAGGTAAATAGAAAACAGATGCTTCATAATCCTAGGTGCAATATGCCATAAGCAAACGATTTCTGTGCCATCACGGGTCAGCTTAAGGGGTCAAAGTAGGATCTACCAAACTATGCAAAAGTCTTGTTTTCATCTTTCAACTAGATATTAACCATCGAGAGTGGTGGGGCTTTTGGACAGGAGGGTGTATGGCATGAAATGTAAGGGCTGATTGGCAAGTGGGGAAATCTGCCTTCTTGATCACATGATCAAGCAACATCGTGAGATTTGCCTAGATTTGGAAGAAGTGTTAAAAAACACAGAAAATAGGAAAGCTGATAGTCAAGAATAAGGTTTTAAGTCTCAGTCGTCTTGTCCCATTCCTATGAGAAAAGGGTTCCGGAATGGGGCTAGGACTTCAAAACCTATCTATGTGGAGAGAGAAGAAGAAAGGGGAAAGAAAGAAAAGAAGGAAAGAAGAAGAAAAAGAAAAAGTGAAAGGAAAGAAGAAAGGAAAGAGAAAAAAGAAGAGAAAGGAAAAAAAGAAATAAAGGAACGGATAAGAAAGGAAAGAAGGAAGGAAAGAGAGAAGAAAAGAAAAAATAAAGAAAGAAGAAAATAAAGAAAGAAAGAAAGGAAAGATAAAGAAAAGAAAGAAAAGGGAGAGATAGACTGAGGATATCTATCGAGATGTATGATCAGGACTAACGTTGGGATGGAGCAGGACAGCGAGGCATCCCGTTCCATAAAGAAACCAAGACACTCCCATCCTACGGGATTTAAAACCTTGGTCAAGAATGTTAAGATGTTTACTTTTATGTTATTACCTTTTCATATGCTGACAAAGATTTTGAGATGAACAATTTTCTGGGAATAAGAATTTATATTTGTAAGCAATCTGGTTATACCATCTTTGTAAGGTGATAACATTCACAAAATTGCTTTCTATTGGCACCACATTTTTCTATTTAGCATTTGGCAACATTTTTTAGATGAAAGTGGCTATTTTTTTTCAATTTAATGTAGATGATGTTCTTTATTTTGTTTGCAGCTATTCGTAAGGCATCACCACTGTCAAATGGGGCAGGTCGTATGGATACAATTGCAGGTTTATTAGCTTCACTAATGGAGGTAGTGCGCACGACTGTAGCATGTGAATGTGTCTATGTTCGAGGAATGGTAATAAAAGCTTTGATCTGGATGCAAAATCCACATGAGTCATTTGAAGAATTAAAATCTATCATTGCGTGTGAGCTGTCTGATCCTGCTTGGCCTTCAGCACTATTGAATGATATCTTACTTACTTTGCATGCTAGGTTCAAGGTACTTTTCACCCCCTGTAATCATTTATATCTGTTCTTTTATCTATGTGGACCTTTGGTGATTAAAAGGAGTTTATTGTTGTGATACCAGTCAGGTGCCTTCCTATAGCCTTTTAAGTGGGATGTAGCTAACCAATCGAAAATAAAATTTTAGCTTGTTTAAGATCAGTATACTTTTAATGACATATTTAATAATTTCTTTTCTTATATTGTATCTGTTTACATTTTCAAGCATTGCATTGAAAAGTATGTTGCTGCACTCAGTGTATGGATGTCGTTATCTGATATAATAATCACATAAAATTAACCAACTATAATTATGAGATATCAGATAGCCTGAACACTTTGAGGCTAATTCTTCCTAACTTATTATTTTTTCTGGTTATTTAATATATGTTGCATAAGTGTTCCAATTTTAGTTATTTTAGTGAGCTCCAGAATATGTAAAAGATTGGATAAATTTGTTGTGTTAGACTCTGTTAGGAATGGCAATATGCTGTGTTCAGTTGTCAAATTCAGATCAGGATAAAAACTCTCAACCCATGCCCAAACATTTATGATTGGGTTCAAAAGAATGAACTGATTTATCTTATATAGATCCATACCTAACTTGTCAACCCAATTAGGGCTTCACTTTTCAATAATATATCTTATAATTGAAGAAATGATCAAAAATTAGAGAATTTAAGTCTGAAAATCCAGACAAAGCGAGAAAAATTAAAGTGGAGAAGAAAGCAAGATAAGCCCTAAAAATAGTGTTCCCTCCATTTTTCCCTTCAGTATATTTTATACATCCCCTTAGTCATTCATTCTTCAACCTTCCTAATAATCTGAATCAATCCTTGACCGGGCCAGCATCTACCACACAGTTAGCACTATAAGGGGAGTAAGAAAATGGATTTTAAGCAAGGTTCCAAACCAAACCCAATTATTAAAAACCATGGAACTCATTCATTTCAGGAGGTTTGGGCTGGTTGGCAGGTTTAGTCAGAAATTGCCACCTGGAGATACCAGCCACTGATAATTTAAAATATGCTGCTGGTTCTTGGCTGCCTGAAGAAGTTTACTCTATATCACAGTCTTGCATTTGCTTTGTTTAAAAAAAGAAAGGACTTCAACAATATACTTCACTTAGGCATAAGACCTCCATGCTGGTGAGTTTCTGATTTAAATTTTGAGACCACATAATGCTCAGTCAAATTTTCTTAGAAACTGAAAATAGTTTCAGGTACTTCATAATTCTGCAAGTAAATGAGCATCTCTCTCTTTATTACTGCTCTCTAACTCAAATGGTAACCTTATCACTGCACCCTCTCTGTAACGTATGATAAATACTCAGATAAACATGCCACAGTACCTTATAAGCAGGAAAAAAAAATGATATTTCAGCAGATGGAAATGTTGTTCTAACTTCCTGCAATGTTTTGCACTTAATATTTTGGGAGAACTGGTTTCACCATGACATCAACTTATATTTCAAATTTTCTAATCTTCCTCATGCTCTTACTCTTTTGGATAATTTACGATGTGCAAGACCATTTTGTTTCTAAATGACTAGTCTTCAGTCTCTGATGTTTCTCTTTTACATTGTATCGAATGACATAATCATCTCTCTTTCTCTCTTTCATGTTTGACATACCAGGCAACTCCCGATATGGCAGTCACACTACTTGAAATTGCAAGAATATTTGCCACTAAAGTCCCTGGAAAGATTGACGCTGATGTGTTGCAACTGCTATGGAAAGTAAGTTCATAATTTGGTATCTCTAACTTGTCTGAATTTTGTTCAGGGTAAGCTATGTTGCTTCTTACTTGCATTTCATGGATGAGTATCTCAATAAAAGTAAATCAATTACTCTAAATTTCTGTTATGTCCTCCCAAAAGTTCCTTCAAATTGCTTCTTACATCCACCATCAAAATTTCTTTCGTCTCACAGCTTTTTATTTCCATTCCTCATGCCTGAGCTGTCTTTGTTTCATAGTGCACATGATGCTGGCTGAAAATACTTAAGAAAAAGCTGCAATAGGAGAATATGAAATCTTGTTCAATGAAGGATTAATATTCAACATTAATTGGATAATTTTAGGGAAGTCGATTTATCCATAATTCTCTATAAGTTGTGGTTTATTTGTGAAGCATGCCAATATAAATAATGGAAAAAAGGTGCGAAATATATTAGGTTGCGTTTGGTGGCTGGTAATCTATCCAGATTGCTGGCAATTTAATGTGGTAATCTGGATTACTACGTATGGTATGCTTTTTGGGTGGTAATCCAGATTGCCTCTCATGAGGCAATCTGGATTGTCTTGGGGAGAGGTGGCTATTCAGATTGTCATTTCTTTGGCAATGTTGCAATAAAAATTTTGGATAAATTTTTTTTTCAAATAAATCACATAAAACCCATTGCCCAACCCTCCCCCCTCCCCCCCACCCCCTTCTGCGTGCGTTCCCGGCCCGCTGCTCCTCCATCTCTCTTTGCTTGCCCGCGGCTCCTCCACCCTTGTCCCCCACCACCCCCTGTGGCTTCTCCATGCCCTTTCCCACCACCCCCACAGCTCTACATGTGCCCGCCCCCTTCTCAACCCCCCCGGTGCCCGCAGTTCCCCCACCCCTCGATCCACCACTTCTTCGTGCCACCACCACACCCATATTACTCCTGTTACTTTTCACCAGGGAAAAAGAAGAGCATCAGGGCAAAATTATTGGGGATATTTTGGAAATTTGATTTCACATTATCGGTAATCTGATTGTCATATCAAACATAGCAATGAAGATTTTCAGTAATTTTACTGCAACATTACCTATGTGCATCAAACACAGTAATCAACATTATTGGCAATTTAATAGTGGCAATCTATCCTGAAGGCAATCCACATTACCTTCCAAGCTTGCCTGGCGATGCACCAAATGCAACCTTACTTTTATCTGAGATACTTTGACAGCTTATAGAATTATGCAGGGATGATGCATATTTACAACTTGCCACTCTCGGCATGATTATCAAAATGTATTAGCAAGTGAGCTTTTTTGTCATGTTTCATTTTCTGATTTTGCTTATCATTCAAATATTTATTTGTACACTAATCTAATTCATCCTTTCACAACCTTTTATGGTTTGTGTTGCTGTTGAATGATCTTGATTGTTTAGGTGTAGTCTTTTATTCTTATAATGGGCATCCCCATGAAGTTTGAGAAGTTATGCAAAGATTTCTTTCCTGAATTTCTTGTCCATCCTTCTTTCTCCATATGTATGTTAATGTACCCTCTCTTTGTGAACATTTAATCTGGTGTTATTTATATCCCTAATATGATGATAAGATTAAACACATATGTTACATTCACCTAAATTATTTCCTTATGTTTTTTGCCAGACGTGCCTCGTTGGAGCTGGGCCAGATGGGAAGCATACAGCCTTGGAAGCAGTCACAATAGTTCTCGATTTACCACCTCCCCAGCCTGAGTCAACATCAGGACTTACATCTGTTGATAGCGTATCTGCAGCTGATCCAAAGTCAGCTCTGGCATTGCAAAGATTAGTGCAGGCTGCAGTAAGGAATTTTGTCTTTATTGTGGATTGTCACAAATCCAGGACTGAATTTGTACAAATATTTAACTAGCTGCAAATAGCATTCATATTTAGTTGCTAATATTCTGCACAGGTTTGGTTTCTCGGTGAAAATGCAAACTATGCTGCATCTGAATATGCTTGGGAATCTGCAACACCTCCTGGCACTGCACTAATGATGTTGGATGCTGACAAAATGGTGGCTGCTGCCAGTTCGCGAAATCCTACTCTTGCTGGTGCATTGACACGGCTTCAAAGGTGCGCTTTCAGTGGGAGCTGGGAGGTGCGTATTTCTGACAAATTTCTATTTGTAGTAAGGTTTGCTGTACTGGTTCATACTGCCCCATACCAGCATACCATACCATATGGGTATTAAACTGAGACTTGGTATGAGGGCATAGCGAGACTCGGTGCATCAAACCGACCCCCTTACTAGGCATACTGACATTGTGTCAGCATGGTACCAGTATGGGTTCCCATATCTGGACGACGACCCTTGATCTATTTATTTTTAAGTCCCCATTTATTGGTAGCTAGATTGTAGTAATTCTCTGATTTTTAGATTATCTGCTCAGGTTCGAATAGTTGCTGTTCAAGCCCTAATTACTATGGCAGTCAGATCAGGGGAGCCTTACAGGCTGCAGATATATGAATTTTTACATGCTTTAGCTCTAGGGGGTGTGCAATCTCAGTTCTCAGAAATGCAACTTAGTAATGGGGAAGATCAAGGTGCCAGTGGTACGGGTCTTGGATCTTTAATTAGTCCAATGCTTAAGGTTCTTGATGAAATGTATAGAGCACAAGATGATCTTATTAGGTGAGTAAACAAGCATTGAGTTCCTTTTCTGAATGTCAGGTTTTATTTTATATCTTGACCTATGTTTTCTTTAATATGTTGATGTGCAGAGATATGCGCAATCATGATAACAATAAGCAAGAATGGACAGATGAAGAACTCAAGAAACTATATGAGACTCATGAGAAACTCCTTGATTTAGTTTCATTGTTCTGTTATGTTCCAAGAGTGAAATACTTGCCTTTAGGACCAACCAGGTAATGTTTCATTATTGATTGGTACAACCATGAAGATTTAGAGCAATCTTGGTACTTTCTTTCATGAAAAAGAAAAGGAAATATTACTCACATGCATGACTTTGAGATGTCTTATAAATTGATTGGTCTTATGCTGTGGTCTCACATGGAATACTCATTGTAGTGTCTATGATGCTGATGCTTGTTTTTATACATTATTTCATGTCAGATATCAAACTATTAATCTTAGAGAATAGGTTTTGTTGGTCCACATCTCATGTTAATATAGTAAAGCTGAAATTAGAAAACATTTTTAAATCTTTTTTTTTTTCTGTATCTGGCTTATATTTTCTACTGTTTATTTAAAGTTCATGCAATGTCATTTTTTCTAAAGCTCATTTACTTAGATATTAAGGTAATTTGCATGCTTAAGAAACTTAGAATGATTTTGACATCCCTTGTTTTGAAGGGAAGGGATGATCTGCGATCCACCCTAATTATTGAAGGAACGATTTTGATATCATTTTCTTGAAGAGTGTATCCTGTTTGGATAAGAGCCCTGCTGGTCTTCCAGGATGTTATGCACATAATGGATGGGAATACTCAGGTCTATTATATGACTATGTTCATGCAATCTCAAGGCTTCCAACTGTAATGTCATCAAAGATACATGAGCAATATGTTATAAACAAGCAATCACTTAGGCAAGTTATGGAATATTTTAGCTCAATGAAAATTTGATAATGTGTCAAAAATTATGAGAGAGGAAATATTTCAGGTATAAGAAAATCAAGATATTGTGCATCTGTATAAATGAAACTTTTGATTAAGCAAGATAACGTAACAAAATCAAGTGAAATATAAAATTACTAAAAATTGGTCTGACATATAGTTCTTTCTCGTGGGTGATGGTTCAGTAAAGAACTTTATATTGAGTCCATTATGAAGGTAATGCCTGAGTATTAGATCTTCCTGGTCAGACAGATTGCCAAGAGATAAACCAGCATGCGATCATTGTTGTTATCTTGAATCCATTATGCAGTAGAAAGAAGGGATAGATGAAGGCATAACGAGAATTAGAGATGAATGGATGGAGTGAACATTGGTGTTGGATGGGACATTGGGTGACAGAAAAGGTTCGAGGCTTCAGCTATCCAATACAATCATGACATGGATGAAGATGCTAAGGTGGATGTTTGGTAAAAGTAAGGAGGGTGGGGAGGAAGAACTCATGGTATTTTTTATCTAAGGGTTAGAGAAGACAAGGCAAAAGAGTCGAATTAAAATGGACAGGAATCATCAGGGAGGATTTGGAAACATAGTGGATAGCAATTTTTCCTAATAAAATTGATTAGTGAGGAAGGATTCTTGAAGTCAACCCCAAATAACTGCAGTAAGGCTTGACAATTATAGTTATAGCCAAATGAAAATGACAACCCAATTACCATTACCTGTGTCAGAAGATATTTTGTTCTGATTGTTTTTCACATCTTTAACATTTTGATCGTGAGTGGATTGTGGAAGGGATCTTGCATGAACTGGAAATGGTGGTGCTATTTGGCTTTTGAGGTTCAAAAGAAATTCTCTGAACTCTGAAGATTTTAAGGCTGGCAATGTATGGATATGAATGCAATGTAATGCAATGCTGAAGGTCTGGGAGCACAATTCTGATACCATCTATTTGGTTAAGTGAACTGAAAACTTGGATAATATCAGATAGCATTCTTTCAGAGCAAGTTAACTATCCTTGTTACCAAGTAACACGTGCCTCAGAGCACTTTAGGATGTGATCAATCATGGCACTCAATGTGTGTAGGCATGTAATTGTTTGTGACATGCCTCACTACCCTCATAAGATTTTTTTTTTTTTTTTTAAATGATCAAGATTCTTTTTAAATCTTTTGAAATTTGCATTCTTGAAATGCATGTGTGACAATGTTTGAACATAGTATTTCCATCAAAGATCCATGTGAACACCTCCAACCGTATAAGGATTATATGGTTTTTGTTTTTGCGATAAAGCTTCCAAGTTTTTATTCAACTTGAAGTTTTCCCATTTATTGCAGTTTTGTGCGAGTGATCTTACTATAACAATGTTTCTGATTTAGCCTTATGAATTTTGTTCTTGGATTTTGTTAGTTGTTAGCTAACCTAAGGTATAGTTCCTCTAAGATTTGTAAAATAAATTGGGAAATATGCTTTGATTCATGTTCTTGAAAATGTTGCTTATTTTCATACGTATATATGGGGGTTGTTTGTCATATCAGATATACTTAGTTGGCCAACCAGGACTCTGGCTTGTGCACTCCTTAAGGGCCTGTTTGTGAAGTTCCTGCTGTATCCTGTAGGATCATCCCAAAGAAAGCATGAAAGTGGGAGAGGGGAGGCAGAGTATGGGGGGTCGCTGGAGTCAACCCCTGCAGGATCAAGAAAAGGGACCTCTCAAGGTCTTTTTTAACACCATGGTGATTGGGCCCTGCCAATTGCTCCCATCCCCAGCCTCTCTTCAAGATGATCCCGCCGGATCGAGTGAGAACTTCCCAAACTAGAACTTAAATGGTAAAAAATTACTAATCCCATGGGCTTATGCTTCCAATATGTGGTGTTCTTTTGGTTATTCAGAAGAACAATAAGTTACTCTAATATAACTTATGGTGTGGACCAAGTTTCCATCTTAATCAAAATTTCCAAAAACAGAAGCTGCAAAAACAGATGTGGTGTTCTTGGATGTGAATTCATAAGTTTCAGATGGCTAGCTTAATTCATGTGCCTTTGCACGGACATGGCCTGTATGTTTATTTTACTTGTTTTTATCTCCCTCAATGTTTTTGTGGATTTTGATGGCAGTGCTAAGCTCATTGAGATCTACCGTAGCCGGCATAACATCAGTGCATCAGCTGGTCTGAATGATCCTGCTGTTGCTACAGGGATATCTGACCTTGTATATGAATCTAAAGAAACACCTAAAGAGGCTGAGACCATTGATCCGGATTTGGCAATGGCCTGGGTTACAGGTTTAGAAGATAGCGAATGGGGAAGCAATGTACCAGCGATGGAAAAGGTGACATACTTCACCTGTTTGCTTTTAAGTTTTTTAATGATGTTGATTTTGCATGATTTCTATTACAAAATATGTATAAAATTGAATAGCTACTGCAATATGAGTATTGAAAAAAAATATTCATGTTAAATTTATGAAGAACTTGTTCTAACCTTACCTTTATGGAGGAGTTGTTTTGGCAATAAAATAAAAACTTCTTATTAATTTTTTTATACTACAACAACTCTTCTATTTTACCAAGAATGCATTTGGATACCTGCTGCTGGGTGAGTGAACCTCAATTGCAGGAGGTGGCCGTTTTTCCAGTGTTTGGATTATTGTAGGTTGACCAAAATCCTGTAAATCAGACTCAGTTGGGGGCTCTTTTACAGTATTATATTACAGTCAAATTTGCTGTAAGCCAAACTACTGAAATTATAAAAGCTTTAGGGATATTGGGTTTAAATCCCAATAAGGACAATTGTTGGTGGAGACATAAGTAATACTACTTTATTAGTACAATCAAATATGGGTACAGTTCTCATTTATAGGCAAACAAACATGAGATTTTATTTTAGTTCGACCACAAACTCACTGAAACAAACAGTAGAAATGTAGTTGTTAATGCAGCAGCAACAACCACATGTAACCCCAACTACATGCATTTCCCAACTACGGTATCCGCACAGACCATAAGCTGCATGCATTTTTCCATATCCTGCTGTGATACGTATGTCTTGTATGGACTATCTACAAGTTTTATGCTATTGATATTTTCATTTCAGGTGAATGAATTTCTTACTGGTGCTGGCACTGATGCTCCTGATGTGGAGGAGGAGAACATAACCTCCCGGCCATCTGTCACTTATGAAGATATGTGGGCTAAGACAATTCTAGAAACATATGAAGCAGAGGTACAAATTGAATGGTCCTTTCAAGTATTGGTCACTGATCGGCATTCTTGAAATAAAAGTTTAATGGTTAGCCTCTTGGTTTTAGGAAGATGATGCAAGGTCATCCGGGACATCCTCTCCTGAGTCAACTGGTTCTGTTGAGAGTTCCATATCTTCCCATTTTGGTGGCATGAGCTATCCTTCCTTGTTCAGTTCACGTCCATCAGGCTATGGGGTTTCACAGCAATTGGTAATCAGTCCTGAAATTCATGTGAATATATTTTTCTCTTCATTTTAGATTCTGTTGTGTTGGATGAATTTAGCTCTTACTTTTTGATCTTGGCTTGGATTAACTCCAACGTTACTTTGGTTTACTAATTATCTTTTTGATATTTTAATCAGTTAATTGAGAAATTGATATGCATCAGTACCTGCATGTTAACTCCATTACTCGATACCATTGCTTTTGACCAACCGAAATATTTTATGACCATTTGAATTCTGAAGATAGGGAATTCAAATATGTAGTTTGATTATGATGGCTTAATTGCAGAAGCCTTTCTGCAAGTATTGTACTTCAGGATCTTGCTCTTGCTTCTGGATGCTTCCAAACTACAAATGTCAACATTATATACATTACTCTGAGCTTATGTATCTAAGGTTTGCATGCACTCTAAAAGCTCGCTTCCAGACTTGGATGCTTCAACATTTTCCCCCCTTCTTACAGATGTCTTTCTCTAAAAATATTGAGTGCCCTTTATTTTGCCTTTCTAAAAAGAGGACAGATATCATTCTGTTCATGAAAACTTTGCAGAAAACTTTTTATTAAGATTTTTGTGATAATTTCTCCTTTAAATGCAGACATCTATTAAGACCCTTGCATGTGCATGAATATATTTTAAGCCTCTCCTATGTCTTCATCTTTATTTGTGGCCCTACCACCAATTAGTTTTCTGCAGCATTTAGACCATGCTTTTTTAGAGCGTAATGGTAATGTGTATGTCAAGCAAAAAACCATATCAAGCACATGGATGGATGTCCCACCCTTTTTTGTATTAATGATGAATTTCTGCTCAAGTTGTATGCATCTACGCATTTATGCATGCGAATATTTTCTGAAATCGGGCTCAGACAAATGGTGTGAAATGCCAGGCTTGTGTTGGAACAATTTGCCCTTCAATACGGAGCAGAAGTATGCAAATATGATGTGAATTTTGCCTTGATTCATCATTAATTGAATTTAAACCATCTTGTGTTGTCAAAAAAAAAAGGGATGCAAATAGTGAATTTTTCTTGCATAATTAGTTATATTACTGTGTGAATCACATCAGTTCTCTTTATGCCCCTACTGTGCTTGGTTCTGTGATCAATTATATTGTCGCAGATGCATGGGTAGCTCATATGTAAATTTTTTGAAGTTTTAAGCTTAACCAGCAAGGTTATTATAATTATACCTGCAAGGTTATATAATATTCTAACTGTAGCCAACTACCCATCTAGGATGTGAGGGACTTAGGGACCTTGTTGATCCTTGCTTGGTTGACCTTGTTAAACGTAGAACTGAACCTCGTCTAATCTACATGGCATTAAGCTTGTTTAAACGTAGAACTGAATCTTATCTCATCTACATGGCATCAGCTTGATTTGAAAATAGGCATGAACACCTAATTTTCAAACTTATATTTGCAAAATGTGAGTACAAGAAGAGATTGAGTAGCTTTGTGATATAAATTCACTGCCATGTGAGATAAAGTAGATACTCTGCAGTGAAATATCAAGCACTTCAATAGAGACTTACCTCATAGTTAAATAAAGAGAAATTTTAACCCATATGAACTTAAATCCAATCAGGAGCAAAGGTCAGCAGCCACTTCAAGTAGACTCGGCAACACTTCCTTTGGTGGTCCATCATCAACTTCTGAGGGTCTAGGATCTCCGGTCAGACTTACTTTCAAGTTTCAAGTTGTCTCTATCTTTTCATATCCAGTTGAATCATCAAGTTATAATTTTGCTCCATGTTCAGATCAGGGAAGAACCACCATCATATTCAACATCT
This sequence comes from Elaeis guineensis, assembly GCF_000442705.2. Lineage (NCBI taxonomy): Eukaryota > Viridiplantae > Streptophyta > Magnoliopsida > Arecales > Arecaceae > Elaeis > Elaeis guineensis. Next base: position 131,861,523 of record NC_025997.2, on the reverse strand, counting down.
GTTCTGCAGAGATTTGAATCCTTTGAGAACCCTTTAGCTGGGCATGAGGCTCAGACTTTTGGCTCTCAGGATGATGCAGATGGTTCTGAGAATCCACAGTTTGGGAAAGCACTGTATGACTTCACTGCTGGTGGTGATGATGAGGTAAGTCCACATTTAGATAGGTAGATTCTTCCAAAATTGCCGTCTCAGTTCTGCAGAAATGCTTGCTTCCAGAAGATGCCTAGTAACCTTGATGCTCTGCTCTCTGACTTAATGCAATAATTTTCTCTTGGTTTCTTAGGTGTATCTTGTAAGAGATTAAACACAATTCTCCTGAAAAAGATCACAATTCTTAAACTGTATTTTTTTTTTTACAGTTAAGCTTGATTGCTGGCGAAGAGGTTGAGATTGATTATGAGGTTGATGGTTGGTACCATGTAAGTATATAGAAGTCATTTCTTTTATCTGTGATATGATCTGACACCAACGAATGTGGTAGTCAAACTAAAAACAGTAATTAAAGCTGGATCATGGTTCTTTCGTTACAGGTGAGGAAAAAGCGGCCTGGGAGAGATGGGAAAATGGCTGGACTTGTTCCAGTTCTCTATGTCAGTTCATCTTGATGTCTATTAGCCTCTCTGCTGAAGCTGGTACCCTTCTTCTAAGATAAATTTGGAATCAGAAATCCCGCACCATGGTTCTCTCAGTCTGGCATGTGCCCTGCTTTGCCTTTTCTTGGGTCTTATCGGTCAATCCATTGTAACACGTCAAAGAGTAGATGATAGCTGCACTTTTGTTCCTGTCACACGTGAGTTCCATATGATGCTTATTGCGGCACACTTGTAAATGAGTTTTTAAAATTTTTTTTATTTTTTTATTTTTAATGATGCCTTTTTTTTTTTTTTTAACCCTTGGTGCCCCCATCCCAATGGTTTTTTGCTGTATTAGTTATACCGCTCAAGAGGGGTGCTGTTCGAAAACTATGATCGTTGTGGACTGGCTTTTTTATCTAATTTGGGTTTGACAAAGGGCTATGTAGAACTCACTCACGTTGCAGATTAATCCTTCTTGTAACCAGCACAAATCAAATGACTTTTGAACTACTTTTCTGGTGCTCTCGTTTATAAATTTTTTGTTTGGAATTGCGGGTTTAGGGAATGATGGCATGGAATCGATTTTTCCTTCAATTTTTAAGTGAGTCAATTCTCTCCCCAATCCTTTTTGGCCCCAGCTATCTATGTAGCCTGTAGTTGGGAACACTATTACAAGGACAACTTGCAGAGGGTAGGGTCTCCAATCTCAGGATTGAAATTTGTTTCTGGTTGAGATCAACCTTTGGAACCTGTGAAGGACCGAACGTTGAATTGGTAGAGAGCGAATTGTGCAGTATGGAGGTTTAATCACAAGAAGCAGGCACGTGGCCCGCAATTGGAATTGTTGGAGGCAAATAAAACTAAACTAGTTTGTTTATAGCGTAACAACCCTAGCAGCATGCATTTAGAAATAATGCGGCTGAATGGGGTGAAGGAAATCTGAGAAATTACCGTTAGAGGTGCCATCCCAGTAGGTTTTGAGAGGAGGAGCTGATTTATATCACCAAAATCTGTAACAAGGCCAAGTCCTACCACAAGGGATGCATAACAATAGATGACTCAAAGCTCCTGGAAAGGGCGTAGATATGTTACATGATATGGTCTAAAAGAAACCTGCGTCACTCTTCAAAAGGTTATGTTTACTAGATTGCACCTGCTTTTATTGTTTCATCATTGCAGATGCTGTTTCAGATGCTCGATCTGGCATTCGCCTTGCACGTCTGAAACCATACTGTCTCCTTGCAAGTGGTTACTCTTTGCATGTAGTTGCTCATTGTAAAAAAGTCTGTAGGGTGTTACTGTAGAATGTAGAACATGATGTTCTGTCTATCACTGCCTGAGCCTTGGCTAAAACTTGGATGGTTTTTTAAGTGAAACGATAATCACTCAAAAATAAGTCGGGCCCCACCGCAGCAGGTTAACATCGGGTTGCCCGAGCCCGAGAGAAATACCAATGCGTGAAAGATGCCAGCTTGTCGCGGTCGGTCACGCTTTTGAAGAGGGCGAACCTACCGTTGGATCGCGCAATGGTGGCTTCGAGATGAACGACGGATTTCGGAGTGCTTGACGATCTGTGAAGGGTGCGATCCAACGGAGACGTCGCGAAAGAAGATCATGCTTTCGTGCAACCCGAACTCCGTAAAATAATGCCCTCTTCCACCATCGCGTCAACGATCAAACGATGCCGCGTTTCCCAATGTAAGACAAAGAAACCCGATATCGGCCGTCGATTCTTCTCTCTTGCACCGGAGAAGAGGAGAACGCTGGAACTGGAAGTTGCAAGATCGTCGCAACGGATAAGGCTTACAGCAGGCGGCCGGGGTCAAAAAGGCTGTGGATTATATTCTAGAGTAGAGAGAGAGAGAGAGAGGAAGAGAGGACATGAATTTCCGGAGCCTGGAGGAGTTCTGGGCGTATTATGTGAGCCAGCACTCCAAGGCGTCGACCCGGCGGTGGCACTTCGGCGGCACCCTCTCCGCCCTCCTCTGCCTCCTCTCCTCCCTCCTCCTCCTCAAGCCGTGGCTCCTCCTCCTCGCGCCCTTGTGTGGTTACGGCCTCGCCTGGTACAGCCACGTCTTCGTGGAGCGCAACGCCCCCGCCACCTTCTCCCACCCTCTCTGGTCCCTCCTCTGCGACCTCAAGATGTTCGGCCTCATGCTCACCGGCCGGATGGACCGCGAGATCAAGCGCCTCGGCAAGAGGCCCGTCCTGCAGGCCTTCTGATCGCCTTCTCTTCTTAGTAACCGTTTGCCACTCTAATTGCTATTGCTGTGACCCCTTCTTCCACCTGTAATTATTATCACATCCGGATTCCCTGATTAATTTTATGCGATGGCGACGGCTCTTCTGGAACTGTGATGCATCGGTCTTCTGCATAAATCTTTCGGACGAAGTTTTCCCCCCCCCCCTTTTTTTTTTTTTTTTTTTTTTTTTTGCGTTTTCTCGCTGCTTTTGCATCGATTTAGTTTAGATCTTAATAATTGGATCTCCCCCCCAACCTCCTTTCCTTGCCCCAGTAACACATGCCTTTGGTTCCTTCATCTCTGGAGTGAATTTTAAGTGCTTTGCAAGGAAAATAGAAGTACCGGATTCGATCACAAACAAAGAAAAGCTCTTGCATTACTTGTTAGTGTGGTGTCTCTTAGCAACCTTGCTGCGATTGTTCCTGGATCCTGTTCCATTCTTTCTTACAGTATCTGAGGTTGTCTTCCATTCTTTTCCAGGATTTTATTATTCTTTTGTCGAATTGCAAAGCATGACTGAATGGAGAAATAGATCTTGACAATGACTTAGGTCAGAATAATGGGTTCTTTGTTACAGAAATATAGTATAAAGAGGAACTAATTTACCAAAAAGATCTATCGATTCCAGTAGGACGGAGCAGAACACATTTATTTCAAACTATCACCAACTCTCAAAGGTATTATCGACTTAATAAGAGTTGATCAATAAGGAAAGCGGATTGTTGACAGAATCATAGTTTGTATGTACTAGTCTTTGAGCAGAACTTCTCTTGATGATATGAAATTTTCTTAGCTTACTTTGGATATCTTGACATTGATGAGTTTAGCAAAGCACTGTTAACTACTGATGGTAACTAAGCCCTGGGTCATTATGATTTTAATATTGCTTTCTTTAAGCTCTTCACTTCCTTATCTCGAGTGATCTTGTTGTTAATAGTTCTCTAGTAAAGGTTGGGTAAGTGAGATGACAAATCTACTTTGTTTACTCTATATCAAAGAAGCAAGATACAGAGTGAAAACATTAGACTTCAACGCCGTTTTTTCGAGCATTTATAATGTTCTGGAATTGTTATTTTGTTATGTAGGGATGGTCATTGAGAGAGCCTTCTCATGCACAAGCAGCTTGCGTTAAATCCATGAGAATATCGAATGCTACTCTCACAGTTAATGAATGTAATTCTTGGGGAGTATATGTTTAGAGGCTTTATTTTTAACGTGAGTGTTAAGAAAACCTATGATTGGGTGGGTTTGTCTTTCCTTGCTTTTATATTTGAAAGAAAATGTTTGAAACCATCTGATACATCTTGCTTCCATATTTTAATCAGCAAAGGGTTTCTTTTGTTTAATTTTTTTTTACCCTCTCAAGTTTCATAAAAAAATTTCTCAACTAAATCCAAGACCTATGTGAGTGGGAAATTAGTTGAAGATTGCTGGTAAGTAATCTAAATATGAAAAACAAATATGCATGCTTATTGCTATTTTATGTCTTTACATATATTCAAGCTTGAAATTTAGAAATCTGTTGTTCATTTTAAACCGTTGAGCTGATTTTAGGTAACAGTTCTTGTAGGTTAAGTATACAAATCATTTCAGTAAATTTATCATAAGTTATTACAGTATATTAATATAAAATGAGGATATCCAAACTTGGCATATGCTGGATAGGGGCTTATGCTGATAATTTTAATTTAGAGTGGTAGTTGTGGATGTGGCTTCAGATATTAAGAATGTCTCTGTCAAATCTTTAGTAACATGAGATGTGAAAGGTCCTGGTTGGTTAAAAGACTCATGTACATGAATAGAAAATTTAAGAAACATTGGTTGCAGCAGCACTTCTGAATAAATCACACCAAATTTAGACCACTATGTCAATCACTTTTTTTTTTTGGATTCATCTATGACTATAGCTAGATAAAGATTTTTATTTTTTGCTTAAAAAAAAATCTTATGAATGTAACTTTAAGTATCAAGCTCCTATGGATCTCTTATTTCCTGTCTAGATGGTTTCGTCATCAATCATAGTCTGAGCACTTTAAATAACACAGTAGGTGGTGTGTGGTCGGTGGTTACATGTTGTAGTTTGTGCATTGAACTGTTGAAATTGCCCTCTTCAATCATACAGCTAATTTTACTAGCTAATACTTGGTTCTCACTTGTGGGCTGGGCCCCTGGTGTGATAGGTTTCTGATGTCCACTTAGACAGCATATGGTTTTTTCCCCAGCACATGTTGGGGGAATATATACTTTTTACTTTGTTTATAAATATCAACTATTTCCTTAGTTTAACGTAACGTCATATACGCAAATACTTTTGCTTCTTGCGATAATAAAAGACAGGTGGCTCTTTGCCTCCTCCTGCATCAAAAAAAAAAAAAAAAAAAAAACTTAACGTCATATACCTGGTCACTGTGTTTTGCCACCTGCTTTTCTTTTGTAATGTGAAACGATGGACTCTAGCATTTTATTGTACCGCCCATTTCTCTGAGTGGTACAATGTCTGTGTGTTGATGGTAACATTGCTCATCTGGTTGTGGAGTGTCCGGATCTGCAGCCTGCGCGAGACCTAACGATTTGACCTGCCTGGACAGGGAAAAAAAAAAAAAAAAAAAGGAAAAAAGGAACTGACAATTATAATTGTGGGAGTCTGGGAGATATTACATGGGTTCTTAACAGTGTGTCGTCTTTTTGTTCTGGTGAGGGCTGGCTTTGATCTTCTGGTGTTTGTGTTTTTTCTGCTGTTTGTGTTACATACTTAAATACCGACGAAACAAGTATACCGCTTGTTCCACTGCTTAAGATGAAAGGCTAGGTTGAAAAGTATATCTCTAGATCTGTGTGGTTCATTATTTCCAGTTGGTGATCTCTTCCCTGTTAAGAATGTCGAGGTCATAAAGTGAGTGGAAGATGCATTGAGACAGTGAGATGGATGCATGAAACGTATTTGGTGCAATCCAATGCCATTCAGGGGATTCATGTACGGTACATAAGGATGGCTGAGCCTGGGTCTCATTTCTACCAGAGTTGGTTTGGTTCGGAAATCACCCCTGCCAAGCTCTGACCGTTCCTTACCTGCTATCAGAATTTTGCGGGGTTCTTGGCTGTCGCAACGATATCCTTCTGATCTCCCGGCCCTTGGAATATTCAAAAGCCTTGAAAATACTCATATGAATTGGGGAAATGGCTAAAATGGTGTCTGGTATTAGAATTACAATCTTAAAAGATTATTTTTTTTTGGTAAGTAATCTTAAAAGATTATTGGTTAACACGTCATGCATCATGACAGATGGTGCAATCTCTCGTACTGTCGTCAATGTTTTTTTTTTTGTTTTTTTTTGTTTTTTTTGACTGGGGGAGGATATAACCGTTTAATATGAATATATATATATATATATATATATATATATATATATATATATATATATATATTCTTTTAATTCTCATCACCAGAGAAAGGGTGATAAAGTGCTAACCTTGGATTTCATCAATTCTGAAAACTTCCTACAACAAAATACGCACCGAAACGGGAGGGGTAGCTGCGGGCACCCAGAATAAGAGAACTTTTACACAAGTTGATTAAATTTAAATGAAACGTCAGTCTTCACTATTGTATAATTAGAAAATCAAAAACTTTCTTATAATTGTTCTCCCACGGTACGCTAACTCTACAAAAAAGCCACTAATCTGCATTCCGTGAGAAAGATGGCAAAGGTGCACCTTCCTGTGGACGGAGAATGACGAGGATACCAAACATACCAAGCATCGGCAACACCACAAGCCACTTCAGTAGCTTATAGAAATGCACATGGAATGTCAACGAGAATTCATCAGAGAAATATAGTCCATTCTTGTCAACCATCTCCACCAGCACGGTACCTGTTGTTCGAACAGGCACTGTTGGCAGCTTCACCCGCTGCTTCCCTGGTTGATCGTAGACCTGATTGACCACTATGCGCCTCTCTCCTTGGTAATTCCCAGGAACCAATAAAGTTGTCTAGATGTTCAACATCCCAAAAAAAAAAAAAAAAAAAAAAAAGGCATCATAAGATCTCAATGGTCGATTAAACTGAACAAGAGGTCATTGAGGATACAAGGATGGATCTTACTGTAACATTATAAGGTCCTTGAGACCCGGAAGGCACTCTGTATTTGTCTATAATCTCCATCTCCACCCAGAAATGTTTGCCTTCTTCATCACGAAAAGCCCGGGATGAATGTGAGACATATATTCCTTCACGATTATATCGGTACGCAGCATTATTCCTACCCTGGTTTGATGATCTCCATTCCTGAAAGGACACAGCAGAAATAAGATCCCAAAATATATCGTGCTGAAGTAAGACTGGTTCACCTGCAACTTTGGCTACTTTCAGCAGTTGAAAAAGGTCAGGAAGAAAAAAGGTCCTTTTGCACAGGCTAAATAGATCGGCAACATTTTAACTTCGACAAGCTGAACTTGAATTTTTATATATCAATGCAAACTATGTTGAGTGCTACAGATATTCATTTTCACATGTGATAACAAACGAACAACATCATCAAACATACAACGATAGATGGAGATTTTTTGTCATTCACATTAAAGAAGAAACTCCACCGTACCTTAAGAGGATGGTGTGGTGAGGGGGTAGAAAAGCAGAAAACGTTGCCGTTCATGGTACTAACAATTAGATCAAGGTCATCTCCACCATCAACATTATCAGCCAAGACCATGCTGTATCTGTGTATTGTAAAAAAAAACAATATCAGCACAGCATTGCATGGATATTATTAAGTCAAGCATTTTCTTTCCCTGAAAATGAAGTGATGGCTTACGATGTCTCGCCAATGTCAACAGCATCTGCACATCCTGTGGCCCCATCAATCAAGTATAAGTAACCATCAAATGAAGTTGTAACAAGAGTCAGCCCCTTCGACTTTTCATGACGTGTGCTTAGATCAACTAAAAGAACTGGACTCATCACCCTCCCATGTGTCCGGTATGGGAATGGATGAACTTGTGAACCATCTCTTCCACTAAGAACATATATATTTCCTGATACTGTTGAAATTACAACGTCGGTATGACCATCTCCATTAACATCACCAATGGTGGGACCCTGTCACCAATTTGATGACAATCACAGGTAACTGCTAGTGCAACATAAGCATAAAAAGAATGTGCTGCAGCAACAACCTTGCAGACATGTTATTTCAATCAATGTGTACATGCATGTACACGTATACAGGAGCATATGTACAAATATGACAAGATGTCCAAAATAACATTGAAGAAATCATAAATTCAATTTTAGATGAGTGAAATAATGTCATAAAGGGAAAGAAGATGCATCCCAAAAAACCTGCCAAGAAGCAGGTCCGCTCATGCACCCTTGTCTTCGAAGTCTGAGGGTTCGTAGGCCCTACTAATGTCGTAGAAAAGTTTTTGTTCTAGCTCCAATATGAATGCATAAAACCAATGAAAAGGTAGAATTTCCAGCAAAGAATATGAAACCGTTAGGGCTCATGACATAGAATGGCACCAAACCTATGAACATATAGTTCAAAAGAAGTGAGCAATTTTAGAGCCCTTTTGGCTGGATAGGATTTGTCGGTTGCAAAATTTTGCAAACCAAGATCTTAACTATCATTATTGGAGTTATAAATTTGTTCCATTGCAAGAATGTCATGTGACCTAGGCAAAAGTGGTTCTTTCATATAAGAGAAACAAAGTATATAATCCAACACATAAGAGGTTATCCAAATTTTAGTTTTCTTTTGCTCATAACTAGGTCACAACTTGATCATATAATCATACCATGGATGGACCAATAACTTTAACAACATGCCGTTCAGCTTTGAAAATCTTGCTTGTCTGATTGTTTTTTGCAGAGGGGCATATCCTTGCAACTAAGGCATAGTCAGATTCTTTTCAAGATTGAGGTTGAGCTTAATTTGGAAATAACCAAATTAGATATCAGGGTTTGGACCAGGCTCATACATAAGCAACTTTCTCAATAAGCCAGACTGGGTGATATGCTGGTCAAGATTCCAGTTTGCTGGCACATGGCGAGTGAGCTTGTTTAGGACTAGGCTAATCAGGTACAGCAAGTGGAGTCACATTGAGGGAACAAACTGATGTGCTAGATGCAAGTGGAGCCAAATAGGGGAACCAAATGCAGGAGCCTAACCATGAATTGACTTGTAGGATGCAAATGATGTCAGATAATTATGAGTTTTGGCCTGATCAATCCAACCGCTCAGTGCTCACCTACTCTTTATCACTAATTAAGGTTTTCTTGAGTCTCTCCTTTCGATGCAATGATGTCAGATAACTGTGAGTTTTGGCCAAATCAATCCAACTGCTCACCTACTCTTTAACACTAATTAAGGTTTTCTTGAGTCTCTCCTTTTCTACGCACTAACTAAAATGGCAAATATCATAGCTAGATGTTTATTATAAAAAAATACTTACCTGTGGTATGAGACTCTTAATATGTACTTCCCAAATTTCATCTCCTTGGGCAGTCCATGCAGCAACATTTCCATGGGTATCAACTGTCACTATTTCAATTTTACCATCATCATTTATATCTGCTGCCACCACTGGTCCCTGAATCTCAGCCATCTCAAGTGGAAACTTCTCTCTCACCTTACCTAGACACATAAACAATATCAGATATGAGTCAATGCAGTGCAAGTTTAACCTCAGACTACTCATTCATAATGCAAGAGAGTTGCATCAAGGACTGCAAACAAGCAAATGATCTGAGCTGCTCAAAGGTAACTCAGGATCAGCTCAATGGTGCTTCAATGGAGCTTGGCTCAGTTAGAAAATGAACCAAGCTCAAACAGATTTCAAATCAAGGGTTATTTGCCTGAACACTTGTGGATTCCCAAAAAAAAAAAAAAGAGGACGACTTCAGCTTGATTAAGGGCATGTTAGCTTCTGCTGTATAAAAAAAAAGGAGAAGATAAAAGGCTAGGTTTTCTAGCTTCTTCTAAAAGGGGTTTTTGACTTCTTGTCAAAGCACCTTCCAGATGATGTTGCCAAACACATTTTTTTGGAAGTACCTTTTTGCCTTAGAACTTACAAAAGCACTTAATGGAAGCAATATGAAACATGCCTAAAGCTCAGCTAAGAATTTATACAACCTGTGCTCAAATAAATTACGTTAATCTCAGTTCGAGCTAGATTAGGGATCAAGCAGCCCCTTAATATACCGAGTTGAGACTGAGTGGCCTAATACTCAACTCAGCTCAGCTCATTTGCACTCCTAGTTACATCTGCAAATTATAAATGAATGTCGCATATTACCTATGTGCAATCCAATCAACAAGTGAAAAAATCATTTGCAGCTGCAATACTAACAGAAGTAAAGAAAAACAAAAGTTGCAATACACAAAAAATGACCAAAGCAATGTATAAAAAGATCCAGACAACTTCTAACTGATATACTTTAGTGAGGAAGTTTTGAAGGGCAATATGCTAAACCAGACTGCATATTGACCATAACTGGAGAAACCATAATTTTTGTATCGATAATAAACACTACCAAAGCACAGATACAATTAATAGAAGATAAAACAAAATTATGTGATAATGCCAAGAAACATACCACGATGATCCAAAATATAAAACAAGCCATATGAAGTGCCAACAAGTATGTCCATATTTCCATCACCATCCAAATCAACAACTGTGGGAGAAGAATATATATAGGCAGGGGAGCTTGCAGTCTCCATGCTCAGATCAAGATCGGCAGTCCATTTGACATGCTTCGTATCAAGATTGAAAACAACGATGCCAGTGGCTACATATTTTTCAATATCAATGCCACCCAAATCTGCTGAATGTTCTTGGTTATCATAGTACCTGTCATTACAATTATTAACAAGAGATGTCAAGGTTTATTAAGGAATTCTATTGAAAGTTAAACCAATGCATAAAAGTGATATGCAGGCTGACATGAAACTTTAACAAATAAAAAACAAGTAGAATTAACAGTTTGAAAACAAATGGAGTTTTGGACAAGTGGAATGCCTGGAAAACCTGGAGAAGAATGAAGCCTAGCACAAATGTTAACCAAAAACTTTTCCTGCATTAGCTTCTACTTAAGCTTAAGAACTCTAAGGTGATGATTTCAAGGAGACACTAGTCTATGAATCAAGATTTTAAATCCCATGGAATAGGACTGTCCCGGTTTTCCCATGGAAAGGGGTGTGTTGTCATCTTGCCCTGTCCCAGGACAAGAGATGTCCCAAAACATCCCAATCATGACGTTGGGACGATGGTGGGACGGCCTTGTCTCAACACAAGGGATAGTACCTCATCCTGGGGTCCCAAGGAACATCCCTTCAGGACTTGAATCTTTGCTTTGAAGAATCTGCTGATTATCACAGTACAGTATCTTTTGCAGTTGGCAAGGATGTTTTCCAGATAAAGTTATATCAAAGTTGCTGCATCCCTTTCTAGTTTACATCCTGATTTGTTCTATGTATTACTTTCACCAATCTTAATATTAACGGTAAGAGCTAAATCACTGCTTTCTGATCCTTCAAACCCATCCAAAGCAATACTTTCAGGTAACCTCAAAATGCATTGTTTTCCATCCCTAGCCTAATATCCTTATAGACTTTATCCTCATAAAACAGTTATTCCCATAATCCAGCTTTTAAATCTTCGTCTTTAACTCTATTTGACATGAATAGGCAATTCTGGTGCCACTTTTGGTGTCAAAAATCAAGTTCAATTCTGAAGTGCTGCTCTGGAATTCAGCATATAAATCTTCATCTTCAACTCTATTTGACACAAATAGGCAATTCTCCAGTGCAGCCACTGAGGGAAGCAAGAACATATAAATCTGTAACGGTCCCGCTATAAGCATTAGTCAACAACTTAAATTGTTGCGTTACTGAGCTGAAAAGGTGACTCACTAATAGTACAAACGGTGTCAAGTGGGCTACAACAATTAGCAAGCAGTTCACAATTGCTTGACTGCTCAAAAGGAGTGTATGGTTTTTCATCAGGTTAACAAGTAGCGAGATGCTTCACTCAATGACAACTATGAGCAAGAAGGAAAGAGTATGTCTATATGAGTTGTATAAGGAGAACCATAAAAGACTGGATTGAGTAGTGTGACATAGTAGAAGAAACAAGGATACACATGCACTGCAAGACTCAACATGCAGTTCTGTATCAGGTGGATAGAGTGGTAGATTGCATTTCAATTGGAGCAGCCAGGAATAAGATGAATTCATGATTTTAAGGAAAAGCAAGGAGAAACTTTTTCCATTTCAATATAGGCAACATTGAAGTCCAAGAATGCAAGGAAAAGATGAACAAGTTCATCATTCAATATCAACTTGATGGCACTAATAGTGATAGCAAGTTTGACTAACCTTTTTCTGAAAAGAAAAACTAGATTGTATTTGACGCATGCCACATATGTTTTCAACATAATCATTGATAGTGGGAGCAGCTCTAAAAAGGAATAATTTACTACAATATAGTAGGAAGATTATTCTTAAGACTTAAGAGAATCTCAGCCTAATAATGTAGAAAAGGATGGAGATAAGACACCTAAAGATGACAGATCAATTAGAATGCATCCCTTCTTGTTTCAAGTCCAAAGAGGTAGGAAAAATCTAAATTACTAATCTTACCAGCAAATTCCATTATATTTTGCTGATCAAAATTCTTATAACATTTAAAAACCAGATTAAGCACATCCAGACAGTCTTCAACAATTCAAAGTAGTGATTAACATGTTGCTAAACCGCAGCACTTTCTAAACAATCTTCATAGATAAGAGGAGAAAATGAACTATATCCAACAAACAGCATTCTATATATCTGGGATCAGCTCCAGCATTCATACTTTACCATTTGATTCGCATAGAAGAACATTATACAAGTGAGTGGGGTTGGGGGAGTCTTACTCGCGATCGAAGAAGTAGGAGACAGCAACAATCATTTCTTGTGTGCCATCATTGTCAATGTCTGCAATTACCTAGAGAAAATAAGCAGAGTTTCAGAAAGATTTCTACAGACCAGATGAACTCATTTTTAAATCATTACCCATTCTTAATTATGTGGATGACAATAGCATGTCATGCTTACCGGAGTGCTTAGAATGTGCGAATCAATGTTCACATAATCTTCCATTTTCTCATGTTCCACCTCTGTCCATTCCTCATCTCCCCACATGGATTCATCAACGTAATCATCATAATCATAATTATACTCATCATCTAGATCTTCGGCATTCCGAAATAAATCAAAAGATGAATCAGCATCTTCTTCCAGAACCTCATTGTTTTCCACAGTTGCTGCCTGTAAATCACTATCATTGGCACGAGATTCAGAAGTTCCTTCTTGAGCCCCTTTTGAATCACTGTCTTCAAGAAGTCTCCGTCGAGACTGTGTTGTATTCTCTGCTATAGCACTTCCCAGTGACACATTATGCACAGTGGTATTATCCAAATTGTTCACCAACCCATTATCTTGCCCTGCTTGAGCAAGATCACGTTTTCTTTCATCCTCTGGCTTGGATACATTCATTGAAGAGCCAATGTTGCCAACTGTTGTTTTAACAGAGTTATTTAATCCAGATGTGCTTCCATTAATCTCTGTACAAAAATACAATACATGGACCATCTGAAACATTTGTATGATAATTCTATATAAAAAAACATTCATTGTTATAAGGATAAGCTGAAAATGAAGTGATGTCCCACATATCCAAATCTAACAGACTAACACACTTTAGGAGCAGAACCTGATACTAGGCATGGTATTGAAACTACTGAGATGATGTTGTTTTTTTCGTAACATGAAGTTATTGCAGGAAAACAACACATAGACACATATAGACTTTCTGGATATGCTTATCTGATATGGAAGCACAGATTTCATGCATTTAGTTTCGGCAAAATCATGCAAATGAGAATGGACAGTTAGGCACCATTATGATATGAAGATGATGATAGTACCTCACTATCATGCACATGGAGAGGCGTGCATGCATGCATGCACACACACATATATATACGTTCAGCAACATCAGGATCCATGCAAGACTACTTATACGCATGTTCATCAAGCTAAGAAAGTGAGAGAAAGAGATGATGGGAAGTTAGATAATTGGATCAGCAGGCAAAATAGTGACATTGTTGATTACTCACGAGACATTGCATTCTTAACAGAAGCCTCCTGATCATCATGAATATCTGGATGAGAACGGTCTGCAGGCTCTTGATGCAATCCAACATACCAGTCCTTACGAACTTTTCTACGAGGCACTTCTAGTTTGTCCATCATCATATAGCCTGATGCCCTACATAAAAATCAAATCAGGCTTCAAACGAAAAAAATCCACCAAGCAAAAGATTAGATTCACTTACCTAAAAAAGTTAATAACACCATTGTAAGTAGCCAGAGCTATTTCTCTCGTACCATCCTTATCAATATCATATAAGAGAGGACTCGAATGAACTGTTGATTGGTGGAAGGCAGGCCAACCTTTAAGAGCAGAGGGAAAAAAAGATTACAGTGTAAATGTTAAATGCCAATCACCATCCTATAATCAAGAAGTCTGATGAATGACAAAGTGTAATTTCAAATATATTTAATTTCTTCTTGAAATTTAAATAATTTACCAGTAGATGTCAAATCATATTCATAACTTAAATGAAATGCAAAAGGAAGTGACTGCAGGAATATCTTACAAACGAAAGATAGTTTCTGAATTGGAAAACCATTCATGTGATATTTGATCATTGTTTATTTGGTGCTAATACCAACCCATGCCAATAAAGGATGTCATAGAAGAATCAAGTCCAAAGGGACATCAAACTGCACCTGGTAGTTTATCTCCATCAGAACCTTCCAGCACTTCCAAATAATGAACAAATGATGGTACCACCACCTCAAGCTTGCCGTCACTGATATGATAGAGAAAGTGCCGATCCATGTCAGTACACATCTTCAGACAACTAAAACCATAATCATAACAGATTGCAATGTTGGCAACAGAAAAGGACAGAGTGGTCCACAGCTCAACACCAAAGAAAAGGATGCAGATGCTCATATGAACTGAACTCGTTCTGATAATATGTGAGACATTGGCAAATTGATGTTTGTATTAAAAAATATATTAAGAATATATATATATATATATATATATGCATACTTTTTAGGCCCATGATACAACATCTCTCTGCTCGTGCATTTGAACTATAGCAGCTCATAACAGCAATGAAGTTATAGAAATTAAACATGTTGCATTGGGTTACATCGCTGCAAAGAAAACGACTGAAAACAAAGGCCAAGATCATTTAAGTTTCTCCTTGATGTTCTTATATGCTACCATAACCGCGTAAGAGAT